>NW_015558595.1:1631891-1641461 GCF_001515605.1 Sinocyclocheilus anshuiensis | reverse complement strand
CCCCCAAAGGAGAGGGGAGATCAGAGGACTCGAGGCTATGGAATAGCATCCTGATCCACCACTTAGCATAAGTTTCTCTGGCCGGAGGCCTCGGCCTCAGCGCACCGCAGAGGAAACATGTAAGAAGAGGGTGTCTTCCCACTGAATGGCCACCGAGAGGGGCGTGGTAGGCCGCAATGGCCGCCACGAAGACCTCTAGGGTGGCGAAAGCGGGGCCGGCACCGCGAGGAACGCTAGTGAAGGCTCCCTCCTCAAAGAGAGCCCTCTGAGAGCGAAGCAAGGCAGTAACAACTATGCTTCGCTCCCAAGCAAACCACGCACAGGCTGTGTGTATCCCCACTCGTGATATAACGTTATCTTTGGGCAGGGAGGAACACACAACCTACAACGTGGCTTGCTCTCGCCCTTGAAATGCTTTGTCCTTGCATGAGCTTAGACATAGCTGGAGCTTATAGACTTTCACAATTGACAGACAACAATAAATATGACTGACACGCACAGAGCGCTTCGCTGAATGACAGAAAGCTGACGCTGGCTCCGCCGCACGTGCTTTTATAGCTTCCTGGTCATGACGTCATCCGCCGTGACATCCCGTTCAGCTATTGCACTGATTTCACATGTGATTCAGAGCGTGGGTCGCAGAAGGCGTTCCCCTAGCGTTTTCGACGCAGCTCGAGTTCCTGAAGAGGAACAAGATGACTGCAACTGAAATTCACTGGGGAAGTGAACTGGTGAATTTTATATGAACTAGTTCAAAAATGATTCACTGATTCAGTTGAGCCCATCGCTCAGAAGAATTCACAGAATTGAGGATATTTACCCTGGATTGACCAGTTTAGTTTTCTTGGTGTGACTCTTGATGTAGTGGCAGGAGGTCAATTTGAAGTAAAAAAATTAAAATGATGGTACATAAAAAGTTACAAGTTGGCAAGAATCAGATGCAAGACAGCTAGACAAGAGAGAAAAAAAAAAGTTTGGCATGGGGAGGACTGTAAAATGGACGCTCTTACACAAATAGCCACAAGCCAATGCATTCTGAGGTTTAAGAACTATTATTAATGAAATCCAAAACCTAGTATATCTCAATCCTAAAGATGAAAATTGGGAATCACGAGCCAAAGTGTCTCTCCTTGTCATTTTGCTAGTGGTGTCCATGAACTTCTAACATCTTGCAAGTTGCAAGTCAAACTCCCTCTGATAGGCCAATGTTTTGAAGTCTGCCAAAAGAGCAGACAAGGCCAGCCATCGATCCTGTGGTAATTGCTCAGAGCTTGGTCTCTTCCCAGAATGCCTCTAACAACCTCAGCATGACTCAAGTCTTCCTATCTTTAGCGGTTTTTGGAGAAGAAGGGTGAAAACAATCACATGCCAAAGAACAAATATGTGTTTATTCATTGTAACACAGTTCGTAGTTCGGGAAGAAGGAGGCGGGAACCGGTGAACGTTTAAACAAAACTTTAATAACAAAATAAACACAAAATAACGTGACAGCCCCTCACGGACGACTGCCGCGCACAAACAGAACCAAAACACAAAATAAAGTCCAGGCCTGGTCCTCTCTCGTCCTGTACTGTCGTCACTCCTCCTTTTATCCTTCCGGAGCTCCTCCGCTCTCGGCCCCGCCCCACTCGTCACATTCATATATAGAGAAGAAAACTAGTAGCAAAACTCACTTTGATATGCAGATGTACTGCCTCCCTTCACTTGTTGCACAAAACACCTCAAGGGATATTGACTTTTTATTGAGCACTAGCTATTTTGGTGAAGCAACTTCACATTTGGGATGCTGGGACTGCAAAAGATGCTCTACAGAAGGGGGCAGCATTTTCTGCAACCAATATGCTGCTTTTACATTTCTTATGGACATTTACATAACACTTTGATTGCAAACGGACATTGAGTTGGAACGGCAGTTCTTGCACACAATGACTTGAGCGAGCCTATTTTATGATCAACATATTGTTAATTCTTGAATAAAAATCCAGCAACAATACAGAAACATGCAGGGGGAAAAAAGCAAAGAAAAACATAAACCAAAAAACAAAAACAAAAATGCTAAACAAAAAAACGCAAGACAAAAAGCAAATAAAACAAAACAAAAACAAAAACCAACTGTTGTTATTTTTTTTTTTTAAAGATTTATTCTTAACTTTATCTTGGAAACTCTTATATGTCACTGACCCTTCAATCACTGTGCCATATACAGTATGTAGTTTCTAATAGTATGAAATGATCTCACAAATGACTTCATCTGTTTTACCGTTTGCTACATTATCTGAACTGTTGTTGTCATTTATAAGTTGTGTATTGATCACTTGAGTGCATCTTTCTCTTAGTTATGTATTTTTGGGATTCACTGTCATGTGAAATTGCTGGGTTGTGTGTGGAATTGCACTGCTAATGCTGACTTATTTATATCAAATATTGTCCTGAAAACAAAGCAACCAGCAGAACAAACCGTAGGCTATGTGTGACCCTCTGAAAATTGATCTACGCTGCACATCAGCAGGTCGTGATGCAGTTAGTGCTGATAGTGGGTCACATGAATGCTCTATCTGGTTATTTGTGTTGACTAGCACAGTGTTGTGTTTGGCTTCCCATTCATCTCATAACTAAATAGATCATGTTGAGGAAGGATTATTGCAAGAAGTAAACTGTTTGGTAAAACATTGGCAAAATATGCAACTGGATATAATAAATACATATTGCTCAACTGATTGCACTTCCTAAGGCTGACATTGACTTTTTTTTATTATGACTTCTTTATATTTGTTCTGAGTCTGATAAGATGCATCTGTTTTTTCAGATTTGATGACCAAGGATGCATCACTGAGCTGGACTACCAGAATACACACACTGGGATCTACTGGTTGGAAATGACAAACTTCTGAATGGATGTTTTCACGTGTGGAGAGGATGCTGGTCTCTTCGTCCTGCTGACGTGGTCTCAGTAGTTTCGGGTGTGTCTCCGTTCCTTGTCATTTTCCATCTCCTATTCTTCCAGAAAGGCCCACCTCAACCCGAGAGAAGATGTGACCCAGGGAAAGGAATAATCTGGCTGCCTGTAGCCCCCTCCCTTTCTCCCACACGTTTGACTCATAGCTCCTTTCTCTCTGTCTTTCTCTCTCTCACTTGGTCTCTCTTGGAGATATTACCACTCTCACCAGGGATGGATGTACCGCCTGAAACCAGCAAGCATGTAAAGAAGTCCACAAGTCAAAAGCTGGAGGATCAGAAAAAGGTAAGACACGTGGTTCATTCCTACCACTTCCGCTGTCTTCCGCAGGGCTGAAAGTTCAAGACCATCAGCAGTGCAGAATGGTTTTCTTGCTGTACTCAAAGCTGCTGCTGTTGGGATTTGTATGTCCTGTTGGTAATTTATAAGCAGAGATTCAGGTAGTTCTGCAGGGGTGTAGGAATGATCTGTATCATTGTCATTATCATGAGTCATTATCATGAGTCATTATCAAGCCAATTATTATTAATTGTTATCATGTCATTAATATTCAGTAGGTCAAGAAATTCAACCTATTATGGACTAAACCTTATATGGACAGCCACATACATTTTTTTTTTTTAAATTTATAATGCTGAAATTATAAAATATTTCTATTATTATTATTATTATTATTATTATTATTATTTATTGTATTTTATTTTTAGTTTTTTTTTGTTTAGAAAAAGTTCCACAGGGAACATATAGATGGGGAGGGATTTTATATAACTATTAAATAAATATAAATCATATTACATTTTATTAATTTTATTTTTTATTAGTCCATATTTAGAGAGCTTTGGAATGTGTGTTTTTTTTTTTTGTTAGGAAAAAAGTTGACAACCATCATAAGCATGAGAAGAGGGGATGAAAGTTAGGTTAAAGATACTATAGACTCTAAAGATAGAATTTACTGGTGTTTGCACTGGTTAGAAGAACTGAAACACTTCATTCAGATTTGGAGAAGCACTGGGAAGTTGTTTAGCGCCTCAGGTCTGCTCTACATTCTACATCTAGGACACTGTCCTTCTGTCGCTCACACTGCAGGTGAGAGTGGAGCTCCTGCTCTAAAGTGTGATTAGTTTCTAACACTTTGCCTATGGACATGAGAGAAGTGTGTGCACTGTTTGATCTGGATGGAGTCCCGCTGACCTGATTCTGGGTAATGAGGTACCTATGATAAGCCATCTTCTTCCCGAGAGTCCCTAACCTGCAGAAGACACCCAGTAATCTATCAGGCCTGACACCTGCAGCATCATTAAGAGTTGATGAAGTTAGGAACCAGACTTTATTGGGGGTTTTATTTCTGTTTTAGGCCTAACATCTACCGGGAGGTCCCATATTAGCTCTTTAACGATACAAGTGGCAGAGTAGGGGCAAAGAAAGATGGATGTGTATGTGTGTTGCAGGTGCAAGCTTCTGCTTACGTTTTGGAAAACTGGATTTTTTTTATACAGTAATTAGAATCAGTTAGTTTCTTTAGTTTATTTCTTTAGTTTTATTCAACTTTTTAAAATGCATTTTCAAAGACACTAAATCAGTTGTGGAAGTTCTTGGAATTGTTTTTTTTTTTTTTTTGTGGAAGATGCGTAGCTCTGGTGGTTTTGAAGGATTCCATTAATTTATAGATATATTATGTTCAAATGCTGCTATAATGTGCCATTTCAGATTTGACATCATAAAGCAATGACTGCTAGGAATTCCGTGTAAATCTAACCAGCCATAACCACCAACAAGCAATAGATTTCTTAGATTACTTGGTTTTCTTCACTCTGAATAGCCCCACCCTCTGAAATCTCATTGGTCAAAAATCCACTTCTCATAAATGTATGTTAAACATCAAATATATTCTATGATTCTATGCTATGATTGTATCACATCACAAAGTGTCATGTGCAGTGTGGACAGACAAATCACTAGTTACTAGAAACATATTCTGTCTGGTTATGACAGTTATTAATAACTGTTCAGGGCTGGCCTGTCGCATAGGCTAAATAGGCAAATGCTAGGGGTGCCGTCCATCCATAGGGGCGCCCAAATGAGTTAAGTTTTTTTTAATAATATTATTTTAATTAGGGGTGCACTATATATCGAAATATAATCAATATTGCATTATAGCTTAATGCCATAGTCATATTGCGAAGGTTGCGATTTAATATAAAAATACTGAAGCAGTAATGTGTTCGAGTGCAGCCCATGACACGCAGCGCTTTACTCTGAAACATGCAGCGCATTTATTTATTTGCTGGCAAACCACCAAAATAAAAGCAAAATAAAAGCAGTTTAATATTTGAATTTGAGCAGAGATGCACCGATCGACCATCGGCCATAAATTGGAATATAATAATAATAATATATATTTTTTTATTTCAGAGTCTGTAAACCCAAAAGAAGAGAAAATGAAGAGTTCAGATGCAAAAGCCTTTAAGTGCCATCTGAAATTTTTTTCTAAAATGACCATTTTTATCAGGCTCCTATATTTATGTTCAGTTATTTCACTTTAATGGCATAGAACTTAAACATAGGAGCCTGATAAAAATGCTAAGTTTAGAAGAAAATTTCAGACAGCATTTAGAGGCTTTTGCATCTGAACTCTTCAAATACATTAGCAGGCAGAGCAAGCTCACTGTTCACATTGCGAAAAGTATGAATGTATCTGAGGGGAACTGACTGTCTTAAGAAAAAGTTTAGATGGCATTTTCCTTTCATCTTGCCTCAGTATAATGCATTGTGTTTACAGCGGTAATCAAGGAAACAATGCATCACTGCTGTTCCTTAAGCGCCAGCTGCTGACAGAGAGTGAATTTACATTTTCATTCAGCCCATCTGCTGTTTGGTATGTTTTGTGTAGCCTAATTTCATAAAGCTAAAGTCAGACCATTCTGTTTTTGCTTCAGGTTTTGAAATTATACAGTCTAATTTAGATCAAGATATAGGCTAATAAAGCAACTAACCATATTCTTCATGCACTCATATTTTCAATCTTTCTTGTCTCTTGCTTAAGTAAAATACATTAAAAATCAGTATTGGATTCTGCCATGAAAAGTTAAGATCAGTGCATCCCTAAATTTATGAATGTCTGAAATGAAGAAATTAAGATTTAAATGTTAGTATTGTAGCTGCCTTTGGACGATAAAGTTCTCTGATTTAAATAGCTAGCTGAGTTAATGTCAGATTATTTTTATTTTTTTTTGTGAAACTGTCTTATTTATTACACATGTAATTTGTTTTATGTCATAAAGCTATGCAGTTTCTGTGTGAATGATCGGTGGTGGAATTGGCTGCGATGCAAGTGGCACCATCTAAAATCTTGCCTAGGGCACCAAATTGGTCAGGGCCGGCCCTGTAACTGTTCATCAATATTAGAAATGTAGAAAAGTAATCAAATGTAATCATTTACATTACTTTAATAAAGTAATTAAAATAGTAACACTATTTATTACATTTTAAATAGGGCAACTTGTAATCTGTAACCTATTACATTTCCAAAGTAACTTTTCCAACACTGCTGTTCATAGATTCATACATCATGTAATTGAACAGATCAAAAGAAATAAATGAATAGTAATAATAATAATAATCTTAACTTAGTGACATTCATATTTTTCACTCTTTAATGAACTAGTATTTAACACCAGTTCACTAAAGAAAAGAAGTTGAGTCATGATCAATTTTGCTTTTTGTACAATCAGTTTTGGAAGAATGAATATACTTTTTTTTTATAAGACAGCATAATAGAAATCCATGGAAATTATGTACCACTCTGTCGTTTAACAGCGCGCCAATATGTTGATATTGTGACCTTTCCTTCTCTGTGTGTTTTTGTGGTGATTTAGACCCAGAGACCTTCTGGCTCTCACAAAACACTGACGTAAATGGAAGAAAAAAAAGAAACTGAAGAAGCAGCTTCTTTCCTTCCATGTTCTCATTGTAGTGAATAAAAGCTTTGTGTGGACAGACGGCTTTGATCATCAGTTGATTATGATTATCATCATAATCATGCACTCTTACGCTAATGGAAAGAAGCAGGTCAAAATACAATGTAAACATTGAGAGCTCGCTTGAATTAGACTAGTGAAGTATTGATGAAGAGGTGTCCTCCACAGCTTTCCACTCGGTTCATGTGAGTTTGAGATAGTGATGGCCAGAGGTGTTCGATCTGGAAACGGGGAAAACACTGCATTCTAATGGACAGGAAGAGCTGTTGAATATTCATGAGAGAGACTGACCATCAAGTGTGGCACTAGAGATTTACTGATGGTTTCAAGAGGTGTCCATGAGGAGAAAGGAGGTGAATACAGGCATTCTGTTCATACCAGAGATGTTTGGCTGCACAAGCTTGAGTTCTTGAAGCAGTATTGAGATGGCCAGCTCTGATATAGCTGGTTTCTCGCCCAGATGTGATTGTTGTCATCTGACAGTAATTATGTATTTCAAAAGTTCTTCAGAATATGGTTTTAGTGTTGGATTGCTGTTACATTTGGATTTGTAGGTATATTAGGCTACACAGTTATTCTCATTTGAATTCACATCAGATTCTCTGGTCAAATGCTTAGATTTGAGTTAATTTAGTTAAAAAATCTGTACTGTTGTTTTGTGGTTATCATGTGGGCAACATGTACATTTTATCCAAAAATTAAAATACTGTCACCATTTACTCTCAAGTTGTTCAGAACTATAAGGTCTTTTTTTTCTTTCATCGAACATGAGGAGAAATTTTGAAGAATGTTAGAGGTCGACCGATAGTGGATTTTGCCGATACCGATAGGTAGGTTGGACCACACTGGCCGATACCGATTAATTAACCGATAGTTTTAAAATTGATACTCCAATAGTTCCAGCAATCAACTATCGGTGCCGATTAATCGGCAAAACCGATACATCGGTCGACCTCTAGTTAATACCGCTCTTTTCCATACAGTGAATGTAAACTGAGTGAATAGGGAAAACGTATATTTTGCATAACACTACTTTTGTGTACCATGTAAAGACATACTGTAAGTAAAACATGACAGAACTTCCATTTTAAATTTGTGGGGAGTAGGTTGCAGACCTGCAAAATATTTAAATATATAAATGTATAATATCCAAGGATAAGTCATTTGGCCCAGTCAGTTATCTCTAGTATCAATGGGAAAAGCATGTGCAGCTATAATAATGCATGACATATGTCTCATTAATAATTTAGATGGCACATTTTAACGCTAACGTCAGCATCAAAGAGATCATTCTCACTGGCTTTCCTTGCATCTTTAAGATGAGAAACCATCTCCAGTGAGCTGAGATAACTGCTTCTGACTATGTCATCATTGGCAACATGATATGGCAATGATTTATTTATTTATTGATTTGTAAATATTTGAAACAAATAGTTAAGGAAAAACCAATAATGGCCAGATTTACTAATCAGGGCAAATTAGCTTGAGAGAGCAATCCCTTTAAACTTCTGTGGGTGATCTAATGAAGATATAAGAGAACACAGACACAGCCGGTGCATTTTCATAGCAACCAACACAATCTGCCAAGAGGAGAGCAAATTAAAAATAATGTGACTTACCAACTGATATTTTCAGATTACGTCTTCCTCTGGCATTCAAAATAAATTCTGTTCTCTGTGGTGCCTCCTCCTAGCGGCAACTCACAGCCAAGTCAAGCGCAAAATGGGTTAAGACATGCTTTCTTGGGCGATAAACTAATAATGCAAACACCAGTAAATTGACTACAGCAAAATGCAGTAAACCACTAGGGCTGTCAAAATGACTGAAAAACTAAACTGGAATTTTCTACTTAAATATTATCAAAATTCGTATTATATTCTAATTTAAAAGGCATAATTTCAGTTAGGGGGAAAAAGCTTTTGGCTTCTCTCTTGAGGCCACAAGAGGGCGCATCGCGCAAAATATTATGCACGCTTCAAAGCATAATAAAATAACACGACTATCTTTGAAAAAAAAGTGCATAATGTTTATAAACCATATATAATTAATAAAGTTGCTTAAACAATTATAAAAAAAAACAGCACCATGCGTGTATGTATAGTTTAATACAAAGGACCGAAAACCAATCACAAAAGTAGGCTACTTTCTTCATTTAAAAACATGAGATACAGTAGGATGGGGAAAAACCACCATAAAGTCTTGAGACGTTTTTTAAAAGTTGAACTTACATTAATTTTACATGGCTTTCTAAACATGCTGCTCTCTTGTGCCAGACGCGAGTGCAACGCTGATAGATGTCCTGCTAGAAAATGTGATAAATATGCGTTCTGTGCTGCCTGACGGCTGACGCAGACCTAAAATTCGAATGCAACGTTTTTGCATTCGAATGTGGATTTTTTTTTTTAATTCGACGAATATTCGAAATTCACATTTTTTTTGACAGCCCTATAAACCACCTTGCATGATTTATTTAAATACTCTCCTTTAAAATCTAAAATAACTGTGTTCACACCTTTTCATCACTAATCTTTCACTGCGTCTTAAAGGGGTCATATAATGCTACATGCAATTTTACAAGTTGTTTGAACTGAAATGTGTGTTGGCAGTGTGTGTACACAACCACCCTAAAATGATAAA
>NW_015558595.1:1621493-1631689 GCF_001515605.1 Sinocyclocheilus anshuiensis | reverse complement strand
TAGTTTGATTGACAGTAGCGTTTCAGCACAGACTGGACTGGCGTCTTACCTTAGACCCGCCCTGAGTGAGCTGAGCTGTCATCAGTCCGCCATTTTTTTTACCGCTGGAGCAGATGTAGACAAGAATGACTCCTAACAAGCGATTGAGGTGTTGGATGTAATAATGAACATAGCAATCGTCGTTTACTCCCGACATCTGAGCCACTGAAGACAGTGGATTATGTTTGTTTTTGAAGGGAATGCACCCCCGATCGTTTTTTACACTACCATTGAGAAATTTTAACCAAACTATGTTACAGACTTTTCATTAAGACCCTAAAGAATCATATCAACTTGTGGAAAATGGGCATCCTATGACCCCTTTAAGCAAATTCCTGACAGTATTTTTTAACATCAAAAGAGGGTTTGCACAAGCTGTTAGTAAATCTGGCCCTTAAAATTAAAACTTAAACATTTTTTTTGCTATATCAATCAGTTTTATCTGCTTTTGTTTCAGGGTTTGCACCATTCTGAATGATGCAATGTTATGACTGATTCTAAATGCGCCCATGCATTAATTAACCAAAACACCCCACTGCTTTGCATATCTGCACAATCTGCTCATGTGCAGCACCCTAGCCACATTTGACCAGATGCGTATTCCCCTTTTAAATTGGACCAAAGGGAAACCAAGTTTCTCATTTTCCTTCTGCCTACAGCAACCTCCAGCAAAACGGCCGGGCTGAATGGAGGAAACTGCTGTGTTTGGCAGCTCTGCAGGGCTGTGTTCCCAGCAGAGTGCCCAACTCTACAGAATGTGGTGTGCTTTATTGTAAACGGCTAGATAAATGCACAATCACTTAAACACAGCATTGTGGCTCATACAGAGGTTACTGTGTCGCCTGCTCCAATTATTAAAACCGTCTGCGGTCCTGCCGCCCATTTTACTCTTATCAGCCCTTTCGGAGTACTAATTCTTGTGGCCCCTTTTGGGACGTGCTGGCTACAATGAGCGATTTATATTACATTATGTATAGAGTCTGAGGTAGTGTGAGTATATGATACGGTTAATTGCTCCCATTTATCTTGTCTGGAGGAAGGTAGATTCTTTAGCATAGCCCACCTTCCTCCTGCCCATCCCTGCATGCTGGGAGGATCTGATAGGTGGATATTTCTGCATATTGGTGTTGGGAGGCAGTGGTCCACGTTCTGTCTCCGCTCACACCTGCTCTCCATTAGTTCAGCTTGGCAGGGAGTAGCACGCAATTATCAAGGCCTCCCTGAGCTCTGTGGCCAATCAGAAGGAGCTGTGGATTTGCTGACACTTGTCTGACAAATGGCTGCTGTGCAGGTAACCACTGTTACCTACCACTGTCATTGGCTGTGTTCAGAATAGCATTATACTCATTCAGTTTTTGAATGCGGTATGTATATTGCACGTTATGTTCATTTTCTCTATGCCTTGTATATTTGCCAAAATGTGCATTATTCATCAGAGCAAACAGCGAGGAGGAATACGGTTTCTGATAATGCAATGTTCTTGACATGTACTTGACACGTACTTGACACCTTCCTTTTTCAGTATGACTTATGAAGTCAAAGCAATATCTACTGCAATTTTTAACGTCTTTTTCTTGACTCATTATTTTATCACCCTACCAAAAGACCTTCCCCTATTTTCACACTTAGATTACATGTGCTGTCATCATGTTCCATCCAAATATAATTTTTTTAAATAATCTTTATCATAATTATTTATTGTATTTTTACGTGTTTTATTAATATTGGCAATACAATTTTAGATTACATGTGCTGTCATCATGTTCCATCCAAATATAATTTTTTAAAATAATCTTTATCATAATTATTTATTGTATTTTTACGTGTTTTATTAATATTGGCAATACAATTTCGAAAGCCCCCGAAGTATAAATAAAAATGATGACAAAACTATTTGTTTTCTATCTTTATACAGAAACTAGGAAACAAACAGAAACAATAGTTATTAAGGGGATAAATTTTTTTTTAGCATTTTAATTGTTAAATATATTTCAGTGTATTTAAAATATAAATATTACATAAAACATTATATATATATATATAGTTATTGATAAATTAATTCATATATAAATATATTAAAAATATATATCCATACATTCCCCATACCGCTTAGGGTTATATATAATAATAAATAATCATTTAAATAATGAATATTAATAACAGTATAAACAGCATGATTTGAATGGCTGATGACTTGAATGATTTTAAGTCATCCTGTCGCCCTCTAGTGTATCCTGACCCCCTGTTTGAGGACCACTGCCCTATTCTTTTTCAGGTGATACTTATTAAAAAAATAGTAGGTATTATATATCATGTACTGTGCAGTAACCAGTGTGTTAGCATTCCGTTTTGATGACCACTGAGTGACATCCAATCACTGTGGAGGTCTTGTCACAGGAAGTCAGTATAATCTCAGTATCATTTCTGCATTTCTGTCTGGGCCCAGTGCTGTGATGCCGCCGTACCCCCGTTGTTGGCAAATGTATGCTCTTAGCATTAATAAACTGGGTCTTTAGAAGATGTCAGATGAATAATTGAAGAGTCTAGTTTTAGTGTTTCACAGTCATAAAAATACAGTGCTTCTCGTAACATTGCTGTAACCACTCTGAAATGGGATGTTGTTTTCCTTTGTAACAACTTGAAAAACTATTTCACCAGCCCTATTACACAGCTTGTCGCTTTTAATTTGCTTCTACTCTTTTTAACAAGCCTGTTTTTTTCTTCAAAGGTTAGCATTTAATTCTGAATCTTCCCTTTTCATTCAGTTTTATTCAGCTATAAAACTGTTTCCTGGTTCACTGCATGACAAGCATGTTTTATCTTGGGTTAAATAGTGATTTGGCGCTGTGTAACGTGAAGGACCTGCAGTCAGAGGCAGGTGTGGGATGCGGTTTGGGTCTCTAATCTTCTTATCGTGAGCTGGCACACAGTCTGAAGGGCGGCGTTGAAGCAATGAACCCACTTGACCTCGGGCCGACTGCTGCTGGCAGGAGCAGCACTCCCCTGCGTCGCAGCACTAGCACGCTAATTCAAAAGAAGCCCCCTTTGCCCTACTCCCCCTTGTGATGGAAAACTGTTGCTTGTCTGGGTCTGAACCGCTGGGGGATTAGCTGGGCGCACAAGTGCCGGTGGCACCGTCCCGAAGAGTCGGACTGTCTGTGTGTCACAATATGACTGAGTCACCATAAAAATATAACCGACAGCTCACAGGAACTGTGAAAATGCAAGAGGAGAAATACAACATTGCCCCTTTTCCAGCAAGAAAGGAAATTTGTCACTCAGTGTCGACTTTCAAAAGAAACATCACTTTTGCACACACACGTCAGTTTGCTGTAATCAGTTTGCTGTGTCACTCTTTGTCTGTCTTTCTCTCCTTCGCATTTCTTAACCTTGGCAGTTTGTTGAGTGTTGGGAAAGAGAATGAGGTGTCAGTGGTTTCACATCTGTTGTGTGTCTGAAGTTATTATTTTACAGTATTAGGCCCCGTCCACACGGAGATGCGTTTAGCTGTATACGCATACATTTTGTATCGTATAAGCGTTTCGTCCACACGGATCCAGCGTTTTGGGAGAGTGAAACTGATATTTTTTTAGTCCGGATCCCAGAGTGGATAAATCTGAAAACGCCGCCCTTGCGTTTTGGTGTGGACAGCGAATCCGTATATTTTCTGAAACGATGACGTCATCAGCCCACGTCTCGCCCCTAGTCAGACTCCGCTGCGTCACGTAACAGCAACAAAAACATGAACAAACACTGAATGATTATCTTTTTATTAACTAACATTAACACAGATTAATAAATGTATTGTTCCATGTTCGTTTGTATACCGCGCGCAAGGTTTATGCGCATAGTCCAAGTCTTCTTCTCCGTTTGTAGTGTATCTCTGTGGCAGAATTACAGCGCCACATACTGGTCTGGCTTGTATACTACATCGTTTTGTGTCGGTTTTGTGGTTTCGTATGGACGCAGATATTTCTTGAGACGAGGGGAAAAAAAAGATCGGATAGGGAAAGCTCTGGCTTCGTGTGGACATAGCCTAAATGTAAATGATAGGTTATATTCATTTTTTTTACTTTTGAATTGTGAATTTTTTTTACTATTATTATTGCTCATACTAAGGGTTGAGAATTTATACTCTATAGACTCAAATTGTGGGATATGGTGATCAGCCTTAGGGATGCACCATTATGGTGCATATTTATTATATTATATTATAATTTAGATTTGTGTTTAACGATAGGTGGACCTTTGGGCTATAATATTTCAGCCTATATGTATTTAATTTTATAGAGGTAGGGATGCAATGATATATAATTTTTCTCAGGCTCTGAGTAAATGTTGTGTTGCAACTTGCACTTAATTTTTTATTATTTTATTTTATTTTTGTCTTCAACAATAGGTGGGGTCCAATGATCATTTAACTATGCTTCATTGTCTTAAATTTATTGGCCTGTTTTATTCTTTGGACCAATAAAATAACATTAAAAAATAATGTATCCCTATATTGAAAATATTGTGCACTTTTTTGAGCTCTTTGACTTGGGCCCCACATAGCAACCAGTCTGAAACTAAAGCAACCACATAGCAACATGCGAACAACCATACTGAACACTTTAGCATCAGTATAGCAACACAATGGCAACCACCCAAAACACCCTAGCATTTCCTTCATAAAATGTATAAGTCTAGATTTTTGCTTTTTTATTTGTTTCCTAAGCATTAAACCCGAACCAAAGCTTAATGTCATGACATTATCCTAGTCTTATTTGCTTTGACACTAAAGTCATTTTAACACTATATTGTTAGACATAGATCATTTCTGGATTGAAATTCTGCCTGAATGGCTCATTGAGTTTCAGATCTTGGTGGTTTTTCCTCCCAGGGATCTTTATATTGTAGAATACATCCCCCGCAGCCCTATCTAACCAAAGAATTCAAATAGCTTCCCTAAAGCTCCAGGAATCCTTTTCCTTCCTGCTTTACTCATGATGCCAGTCTCTCTGGTTATTGGTTTTACTGTGGTGAGATGAGATTGCTTTCTCCTCCAGCTCGAATATCCGTCATTGATTGTGCCTATGCAGAGATACAGCAACGCTGTGCCTGTTAGAGGCCAGCTTCAAATCACAGGGAAGCATATGTGCTTACAGCGGGATTGGGAATTCAAATGGATCGCCAGAGCTGTATGGAAAGTATATGTCCACCATTAACTTCCATAGCAGGCTTTCTCCAGCCGTATCGACGCTAACATGCTGATTTCCTGAAGTACGGGCACGTCAGAGAGGAATACCGCAATCTAACCCAGCAAAATGTGTCTTTGAAATAGAATCCCATTATTTGACTAGTGAGGCGAAAGTCTAAGTGAGTTGCATTGTGGGCCGAGGAATAAAAGAAGAACAATTTGTATCTAATATTGCAACCAATATAAATGGTAATTATTTTGGGGCTTCAGACACGCACTCTCTCACAGTAATCAAAGAGCCTGGAAGCACGTGGCTCTAAATCTAGTTTCAGGATGCCCTATCAGAAATCAGAGCTGACAGTATAGTGGTAATCATAAGTCAGGAACTAATTCAGCAAAGCTTATCATATTTCTTTTTCCACCTAATGGGAAAACTCAAGGGTCAGTGACCTGTGCAACGAGTTTAAACTATGAACACTGTGACTCATTGTATGCCTCTTTATTAGAGCATATTATGCTGATGCTGAGTGCTTAAGAGTTGGGTGGTTTGATTTCAGACCTCCGTGTATGCTTGGTTGATGATTTTTCATTTAGTTATGATCATCAGGTCATAAATTTGCATTCATGTATACTTGAATAATCCTTCAATATATTGCAGGTGTAATTCACAAAAAGACTGAATTGCATATATTTATATTATATAAAAAATGCAATGTATTATATAATTAAATAACCCACTGTGTCTGTATGACATTCATATAAACTGTCATTCATATAAGTCTGTCCATTACAGTTGAACTCAGAGGGTTTATTAACTAAAATATTGAATTGTTTCAATAGAATATTATATGATTATATTATTATATTATCATTTATTTATTTAAATAGTTAAAATTCCCATCGCGCCGTCATTTGGATTTCAGAGAGGCCAACATGAGATCAGATCAGGGGCAGTACGGGGACTTGGGGTAAAAATGCTACTAAAATGAACAAAAATGCCTCCCAAATTGATGATACTGGGGAAAAAATGTCCCTGCACAGTTAAACAATTATGACTATTGCAATTAATACCTGTATAATTCAAGTAATTGTACGGGCCCAACCACACAACCTCTTTATTTTTATGTTAGAAACATAAAAAAAAAAATCCCTATCAGGTAATTGGATGACGGTATGTTTCTTTTTACACACCAATATAGGTGCAACCAAAAATAACATAAATCAACTTGCAAAATAACTTAAGGCTGGTTGTGTTCACATCAAACAAAGATTGTATTGGGTAACAAGATATTCCACTCAAGCTTTTTCCCAGTTCACCAGTCACTCATTTTCATCCCTTCCGGGATGAGTGGATGGTCTATTTAATTATAAATATCTTTGCTCTGACAGCTCTGACTCCCACACTGCATTGCAATATAAACAAACATGCCTGTGCACATACCTCTAATCACTTGCTTAACTTATAGATGGTGATAGTCATTATAAAAGCATCATGAAAAGTAAATATATGTAAAAATAAGAATAGATATTTTGTCAAATATTCAAATATGTTAAAAAACAAACATTAAATATGTAAAAATAACTAAAATTGCTGATACATCGGTTTTCCAGCAGTTGTCTAATCCACATATGTTTGCAAATAATTTTGGGGAAGTTTCAAGCTAATTTTTTAACTACTAACCTATTTCCTGTTCTATTTTGGCACATTTAGTGCCTGGTTTATTTGAATTGTGGGTTGATTCTATTCCATGCTGAAATACTGCTTGCAAAAGTGGTGCAGCTGTGATTTTATAAAATGATAGATGTCTGCACTTTCATATCCATGTCATATGAATTCCCTGTAGGGTTGTTTTTCAGTATATGCCTTGAGTATAGTATATACATTAAAATTACAGAATACATACTATAAAAGTAAGTGCTGCATTTTAGATGGCATCTTGTCATCTTTTTGCACTGATATCCATTTTACCTGCATCAGAAGCGCAGCTGCTCTTGTCAGCATGTTTCCATATAAACAAACAGTAGGTTTATTCTATCTACAGAAGCACACACATATCCTGAAAGCTGGTGAAGAATACCACCTCTGCTCAATGCCCATCAAAGCCTCGAGTCATTAGCACTCTTCCCACCCTTCCAACCACAGTGTTTGTTTTTGTTACACCTGGTCGTCAGGAGACATGACGGATAACTGACGTATTGTTACATCTGCATTCCTCAACAGCAGTGCATCATTTTCCAGAACCTTAGGCTGTCAATTTTCATGCATGCTATTCTATTTTCTACCTGTGAGTTGTGTTGTGGTCTCACATTACTCTCTAAGAGCAAGTGCAATTGTTGTTTATTGAGCAACATGTTCATGATTTTTATTGCCTTGAAAAATTTTTAACAACCTCTTCACAAATTAAAAGAAATTAATACTTTTGTTCAGCAAGGATGCATTGAATTAATCAAAAGTGACAGAAAATACATTTATGTTACAACAGTTTTCAAATACATGCTGTTCTTCTAAACTTTCCATTCTTCAGAATCCTGAGAAAAAAAGTATCATGGTTTCCACAAAAATATTAAGCAGCACAACTCTTTTCAACATTGATAATAATAATAAATGTTCTTTGAGCATCAAATCTGAAAATTAGAATGATTTCTGAAGGTTCATGTGATGCTAATGGTGTAATGGCTGCTGAAAATTCAGCATCACAGGAATTTATATTTTAGGTTTTATTCTAAAATATAAATAAAATAGCAACAGTTATTTTAAACTGTACTAATATTTCACAATGTTTCTGCTTTTACTGTAGTTTTGACCAAATAAATGCTGCCTTGGTGAGCACAAGAGAATTCTTTCAGAGACTTTTGAATGGTAATGTTTGTTTTTATGAAAATATAACTGAAAACATGGTTGACTGCAAAATTTGAATTGATACTGTTATTGAAATTTTGAAAAAGCATATTAAATTATCCTGGTTTAATTGGATTTAGTTTAATCTGCATCTGTAATGTAATGCCTTTTAAATAATGTATTTTCCCAGCAAGCTTATCTCAAGTTTAGAGTGTCTCAAGTAGAGAGATTTATAAACTTTTATAATCATTTCAAGTCTAGAATGTAGAAACACAGTTGCGTGGTTTGATATATTCCCATCTGTTGCAGTCAGAAGCCTTGGTCACAGGGGATTGTGCAGTGAGGATTGGCGTGTTTGTGCATAGCCACGGTTACATCTGTCCCAGGTGACTCATGAGATGTGGGGGCACTTTGCACCATGGGATACAAAGCAAGATGAGCTGGAGGGATATTTGTGTGTGTCCTTATGGCACTAACTGGCAAAGAAATGCAGTCCTGAATTGACATGAGACTCAGATTCACTGCGGCTGCCACAATTGGTTACTCTTGCATGGTTTAAACCTGCAAAACACGCCAAGACTGATGTATTGCTCCTTCTAAAGCACTTTACCATTGTCAGATGACACTAATATTATAGCAAGACCTTAAGCAATAAACATTAAAGTACACAATGTTTCAAAAGTCTAGTCACAAGACCCAAAATGATCTTTCAGCTTCAGTGTCAGCTCTGTAACTTCTCATCCCCCCAAAAAAGTAATGTGTTTAAACTTGCATTCAACTCTGTTTAAAGGATGTCCTTTAGAAATGTAATCTTGGCATCACTCTGAATATCATTCCATTTCCATCAGTCTTTAGATGCATTTACCGGCGTCACATCAACAGTTATTAATCGCAGAACTGAGCTGCCGCAGACAAGCATCCATTACTCTCATTGCCCCTTTTGACAGGCACGGAATCATGGTTTTTCACTCCTGCCCATAACCATCCCACGCTACAATGGAGTAAGTGCCTGTGCCTGGGATCACAACAGAACGTAACGGCTAGTGTTGTTTTTGGCGGCCTGTTTTAATTTTAGTTTTAGTTAAATAATGCCGCGAGTGGGGCTTGAGGAAGTGACGTCGCCTGCGTCTGTGCAGTGCGACCTGATGCAGCCCCTGAAGTGAGACACAGGAAACAGAAATACTGCAAAATAATAATAATAACGAGACGAAGTAACGTTATAACATTTAGTTTCGTCTCGTTTTGGTCAACGAATATGAAGAGACATTTTAGCATAGTTTTTATTTTGTAAACCACATTTAGTCTCGTTTTTATTCGTCAACGATATTGCATTATACATTTAATTATAGTCATCGTCACATGACCAGCATTTTCGTCTCGTCTCGTCTCGTTTTCGTCACATAATAAAGGTTCGTTGACGACGATATTTAGTCATAATTTTCGTTGACGAAAGCAACACTAGTAACGGCTGATTTAGGGGCAAATCGTCTTTACTTGCCGTGAATGTCACTATAGCCGTCCGTCTCATAGGCAGAGCACAAAGCGTCAAGGTTTTACTCTCGACACACTCTCTGTCTTTTTCTTCTCTACTGGCGGCGGAGGAAAGATCCGTGTACATTAGGGTGGTCCTTATTTTTGGACTTTTGAAATCTTCTGCTCTCACCCACCCAGTCAACTCCCCTTCATGAGAAATGAAAACAAACCAAATTTCACTGATATTGGACTACATTTGGGGTGTGCTCAACATAATTGAAATTCTGTGTTAATGACCATAACAGCACGTAAGGAATAATTGACGACGGGCCGTTGAATTATTAGAAAAATAATGCACACCCAAGGTGTGAGGCTTCGCGTCGTGGCCGCATCACCACCTCGGGTGTGCATTATTTTTCTAATAATTCAACGGCCCGTCGCCAATTATTCCTTACGTAAAATACTCTAAGAGCACACCAGTACATAGTATACCTGTTGTAGCACATTGTTTACTTTTAAGAGTACATGTTATTTTTTATTTAAATGTAATATTTTTATTTTAATATAAGACTATGTTTTATTTCTTTTCAATTTAACAGTAATTTACTTTCAAATGCCCCAATTGCTGAAGGGTCTGCACAACTTTTTTGTACAAGTTCAAGTTGC
>NW_015558595.1:1570328-1621148 GCF_001515605.1 Sinocyclocheilus anshuiensis | reverse complement strand
AAATATATATATATATATATATATATATATATATATATATATATATATTTTTTTTTACCAACACCCTTCTTAACTTGTGAATAGTCAAGGATGCTATGATTCAGTCTCCAGTAAGCTAGAGGGCAGTAATGAGCAAAACAGTAATAACAGCAATATGTGTTACCTGTGTTAATATTTGTTAGAGCATGTAACGTGCCATAGCAGGACATCAGAGAACCGATATCTATGTAATAGCATAAAAGATTCGCTGAATCATTTTTTTAACAACTTCTAATGCCGATTTGCTTCAAAACGAGTCAAACATTCCATCACTTATCCATATTTTTTGGCTCTTTTCGACTTTGCTGTGCAAAACAGTGTAAAAATTATCATGAAATATGTAAGGCATAATTGACTCTGGGCCGTTGAATTATTAGAAAAATAATGCACACCCGAGGTGGTGATGCGGCCACGACGCGAAGCCTCACACCTTGGGTGTGCATTATTTTTCTAATAATTCAACGGCCTGGAGTCAATTATTCCGCTTATACTACGGTTACCACACCTCAAGACATCGATCAGATGATATATTTAAAGGGATTCGTCCGGTTTTTGTACTTAAATCGCTATTGTGAGTAGGATTATTTCTTCCGCATCTCATCCAACACCTCTTTGGCTAGTTCGAAAACGTCATTTTAAAGCTGGTAATGGATGCTTGAGCCGTTGATAGCATTCTAATGCAGTTATTAATGAAGTTATTAGAAAGAGAGCGAGAGAGAAGCTAACAGCATAGCAGCAAGCTAACAAGTTGTTAGCTTAAGAGAATGCTGACATGCTGTTAGCTTAGCAACATGCTAACAAGTTTTAGCTTAGCAACATGCTAAAATTGTGTTAATGCACTAACTCTTTTAGCTTAACAACATGATAACCAAAGCTTAAAAATGAAAAACTATTCAACTTGATTTTGTTTATTTATCTGGTTATGTTCTTGTCAAAATTTAGTTTGTTTCTAGTGTTTGTTTTCATTCTTTGAGCTGCTTCAGAGCCCTGGTGCGAAGATGTTGTTAGCTTAGCAACAAGCTGACATGTTGTTACCTTAGCAGCATGCTAACAAGTTATTATCTTAACAGCAATATAAGTTGTTAGCTTAGAAACATGCTGACAAGATAACTTGTTAGTATGCTGGTAAGCTAACAACATGTCAGCACTTTGCTAAGCTAACACGCACATTAAGTAAGTATTTTAACATGTTGCTTAGCAAACAACTAGTTAGAATGTCGCTAAGCTAACATTTCTAAATGGTTTAAATTTAATTTAATAAAATTAATAAAAGAGAGAGAGCTCTTGTGTGAATTAGGCTACCTCTGTGCGTCTCTAAACAGCGCTGTTATTACCTCGCTAGTGAGAAATGTCATGTGTAGCCTTTAAGTTGCTACACTATATAGGCTAACTGATAAAATCGTCAGGGCAGCGCTGACAACACCTTTTTGTGCAAACTGCGTGACCGTAGTGTGTGTGTGCGAGCACGTGTGATTGCAGTAATTCCTGTGTGCTGTATAGGTACTGTATGCTAATTTCCGTTATTACAGTTAACTATGTGAAGTGATATGGAACTGTAATGCTGTCAAGAGAGCTGCCTGGAACTACGTTCGCCGTGCGTTTCCCTGAAAATAATTGCACACCTCAGAATGTTCGTCAGCCAATCAGATTCAAGCATTCAACGGCCCCGTAGTATAATTAATAATGAATCAATACCATTAGTAAACTGTGAATTAGGTTAAAAACGAGAACACAGAACAGTGTTGTTAGTCTTAAAATGTTAAATTATGTCAGTGCTGATAGACTCGTGGGCAACACACCGACATGTAGCTCTATTGAGCTTCAGGCGTCCCGAGTTCGAGTCCCGGCTCACCGACCTTTCCTGATCCCATCCCCCTCTCTCTCTCCCCCACTTTGCTTCCTGTCCACTTACTGTCCTATCGAAATAAAGGCCAACTGATTTCTCTCTACCATCTCTTCTTGTTAAGACATTATAAATGTAACTGATGAAATGTTTTGTTTTCCATAGTTCAAGATGTTTTGCACTCTAAGGCTGGTATGAGTAAGTAAATGCTGTAGTGTTGACCTCTTGTGGGATGTTTTGGCTGTGTGTGGGCAGCTTAGCAGTGAACCGATCAGGATTTATGAAGAGATCAGAGCAGTCTCTATAAACTTACTTCTTATCTTATATGGAGGTGTTTGCTAAATGTGAACTTAGTCAAATATGTCCTAAAGCCAAGCAGTTTCATAACTGTTTATTAGTTTTTCTTGGTTGGCTTTTCATAAAGGGAAAATAAAAGTTTGTCACGACATTTCAGTGATGTTTGAAACCATTAGTGAGAGAAACAGTGGAACGGAGATAGAGAGATCATCTTAATAAGGCAGCACTGGTTTTGGAAGTAGCTGAGTTGTGGAAAACAAATGGCCCTGTAATAAGACAGCGCTTCTCTTAGCCTGCGGTAACTGCACACTTTGGGTTTGTGGGAAGATCCTTCAAGGTCAACACTAACAACTTCTGGGTAAAGCCACATAATATCCATTTCCCCCATAATATCTCCAAATGGTTTTCAAGCTCTGAAGCAAACCAGTCTTGTTTTAGTGTCCATGACATTGACCTGTCATCCCTGAGCTCATGAGTTACATAAGGCTGGCTGATCCCAGCTGACCAATATCGTTTTTTTAATTAAAACTGGATTTAAGTTGTCAAACAACTAATTATAGAAGGTTTTAATGATGAAAAAAGTAGCTCTTGTGCACTCCAGATCTAGATCCATGGCACATTAGCGATATTTTAGAATACTTTTCCATAACTTGTAACTATTTATGATAGTATTTTTTAAATAATTATTTTATTTTATTAATTTTACTATCCTCACAGGGATCTAAACTTTTAAACAGTAAATTAAACCCATTTGGCTGTAAGTTTCACAGCATACTTTGTATAATGAGGAAGCATTCATACTGAAATGGACTGATTTCGAACACCCTAGATAGGCAACAAACCTCTTAACATTTATAGTTGATTCCAGTAGTTAGCATGTTGCTAAGCTAATGACACGATTCTGTAATTAACACAAACTATAGTACATACAAATAATGGGTGAAATAGTCATATTTTGAATGCCCTAGATGGGTACCAACTCTTCTAACATTTACGGTTGATTCCATTAGAGTTTATTATCAGGTTGTTGCTAAGCTAACAATGTGATACTCTAATAAGCACAAAATATGTATTGAACACACAAATATTGTACACACAAATACATTTCAGTATTTAGTTAAATATAATCAAAATCAGCATTTAAGCATCTCTCTTATCTTGAATTTGTTTTTTCTTTACACAGATCACATACTTTTTTTAAACATCCATCACATTTCAGGGCACAGACACACCAGCAAAGGTTTCCTCACCACCTTTGTTTTTCTCTGCACAGATCATGAGATGAGATGACTGCTTTGGTGGTTTATTTACTGAAAGACCCAACAAGCGCCATCTCTCACTCTTGCTACCTCAATGGCTGATAGATTTAACAAAGACTGTTTACAAGAACCGAGTTGGTTGTCACATATCTTGTCTACAGGCACTTAGTGTTTGATATAGTTGTGTGCTCCACACAAGGACAATTTCTTGCAGTCAGCCGAATTTTAATGCACTATTCTCCACAACAACACATGAATTGCACAACATCAAAGTAATGGGTAGCTGTAGAACACATCCTAGACACCCAAATAGTGCCATATTACTGCTAATTAATTTTGTCGTCCACAGCACAGACTTCATTACTGCAGCACCTCATGCTCGGCTTAATCTCTTTTTGACATTCACATGCGCCACATGTGAAAGGTCAAATGGTTTGTTTAGATTTTTATAGTGTGAGCTGCATCTGTTGAGCCATTACATCACCCAAAACAACTAGCCAATTACTATATCAACAGAGGGCAAGTATTGCAGGTCACTGCCAAAAAGAGCAGCTCTGCTACTGTAGGTCACAATTCATTGTTAATAATAGTGGATGCAGTCCTATGAAATTGTTGTGGTCGAGCGATGTGGCTTGTGTGTCGGATGATTTTCACCTATGCTAGGATTTCTTTTGCCGGGTAACAACAGCTATGCCAACATCAAACCAGCTTAAACCAGGCTAGAGTTTTCAACAGGGTTTGATTGAAAAGGTTGCCCACATTCCTCATTACCGCTCTGCCCTCCTCCACTTTGAAAGCATTTTACTTCTGTTAAGTTAGAAGTACACCTCAGGCACTTCAGCATCTGGTTGTACTGTAGTAATTGCCCTCTAGCAAGATATTTTTATGTTTCATGTATATGTGTTTACACCATACACTACCATTTAAAAGTTTGGGATCGTATGATTTTTTAAAAATGTTTTTAGCCTCTTATGCTCACCAACACTGCATTCATTCGATAAAAAAAATAGTAAAGCAGTAATGTTGTGAAATATTATTACAATATAAAATAACTGTTTTCAATTTTAATATATTTTATATATAAAATGATTTCTCTGATGGCAAATCTGAATTTTCAGCAGCCATTACTTCAGTCACATCATTACATTCAATGTCACATGATCCTTCAGAAATCATTCTAATATTCTCATTCAAATTTTCTTATTCTTATTATTATCAGTGTTGACAACAGTTGCTTAATATTTTTGTGGAAACCGTGATCGTTTTTGACAGGGTTCTTTAATGAATAGAAAGTTCAAAGAGCAGCTTTTATTTTAATCATCTTTTGTAACATTAAAAATGGCTTTCCTGTCACGTATGATTAATTTAATGTGTCCTTGCTGAATAAAAGTATTAATTTCTTTAAAAAAAAAAATCTGTATAGTATATAAAATATGGGACAATTTTGTAAACTAAACATTTTAATTAATTCATTTTTCAATTTTATATGTTTTTATATAATTTTTATGTGTAAATCAATATTTTTTTATGGGAAGGACTGCTTATATAGAGTTGTTGCACTATGGAAAACATCTGTGTTCCAGTGTTATTCCAGACTGAATCTGGCCCACAACAGTGCAGATACCTAAAAGTATATTCAGGTCCTTCTCTTGTTAGTCAGGTGCCATGGCATACTTTGGATTTTTCCACGGATGGAAAGCGTGCAGCCTGCGGAGAAAAATATATCATCTTTTTTAATAGAGAGAGGGGGAACATTTGGATGACTGGCACGGATCCTAGAAAATCTTCCTAAGAATTTGCTCCAGGCAAGACATCATATAAACGCTGCAGGGTTCTGGACTGGCGTTGGGTTAATGGCAATGCATCATGTCAAAATAGTGTTTGTTTGGTATCAAACAAGAATAAAGTGCAGCCCCCCTCTCTCATTTGTTCTTTTTCCCCTCAGAAGGAAATCGATCAGGTGGATTATCTTTGAATAGGGGGAAATTGGCCTGATTGCTAGTTCCCAGTGTCTGTAACCATGCATCATGGCTACATTGACTCAAAGTGAGGGGAAATATCAAACTCCCATTTAGACTGTTACTCAAACAAATTGCTTCTCTCTATTGATCACTTCTACTTTTATTGTAGCAATTCATAAAGAGTAATCTGTTCGATTTATGTGTCAACACTTGAAAACAGTGACGAAGGAAAGATTAATCTGTAGATAAAAGCTTTTACTTAAATGGATTGAAGCCTTGCCATTATAGTCTTCACAATGTCCTCACATAGTTGTACCATAATGTGTTTAATGGATAAGTTAGTGTTATACAACAGATCACATTCATTTCTTAGCAAGATTGATTTTGTTCTCTTCTTAGCAATTATGTGGTTAGGGATTGCAGTTGTCTGGGTTGTTTCTTGAACTAGTTGTTCTTCCAAAGTGGTGCCATCTTTCAGTAATGGTCAGATTGTAATACTATGGTATTTTGTTATATAGTATGTATATTTTGGATACTTTATGACATTGAATGTGGCTTATCCATTCAGAATTTTGAGTCTGAATTATACATTTTGTAATATTATTATGTTGTTAAAGAAATTAGGCATTGGTCAGGGCCAGGATTAATTAAAAAATGCAGTAATATATTTAATACACACATAAATACATTTGTTGCTTTATTTTTTATAATGAATCATTCAAAATCAGAATTTAAAGCTAGATATTTTATTATTAGTTTTGCTGTTTTGAATAACTTGTTTTTAACTAATTAAAAATATGTAATATTTTTTTAAATAACATGAGGCTGCGTAATCTTATTTAATATTATCTGAAATAAAAAGAGAAAATAATCAAATGTAAAACCTTTCATTTGTAATGTATTTAATTCACTGGATTATCCAAAAGTGATTAATTATTAAAATGTTATTATTATAATATATAGCATATAGCATACGCTGCTGCCATGATATTAAATTGCTCATAGTGTTATATAATATTCTTCCTCATATCACCTACCCCTAATTACCATATTCAATACTCAACTCAACTTTTGGTTAGTGTGACAAAAATGTAGTCTGTAGATAAAAAAGAAACACATATATTGGACAAAAATACCTTTGACAGCACCATACAATAATCCTGTAACTTGTTTTCCTGAAACTTGGAAATCTTACAGCCAGTGCTGATAAATATTATATAATGTTACCTCAGTTCTCTTACTCAGTATATGTTCCGCTTTCTCACAGTCTCTTAGTCATACTCATAGCGTCTCCAGCTGTCATCCCCCTCATTAGTTTGCTCTCTGCAGATGTATGCCACGTTAGCATCTTGAAGACAGACAAGCTTAGTGGACTGAACCACTGGGAAACTGAGCGGGTGTGAGAGTGAGAGTGAGTGGGAGAATGAATACAGACCCCAGTATCGTCTCAGCACACCTGCACCATTCCTCATCAGAAAGCAGCTGCAGCGGACTAATCCCCCCCCCTTAATCCCCCACAATTAGCAGACACTTCATCACACCGACATGCAGCTACTGCCCTCACCAACCTCTCAACTGCTATTAAAACGAACACACAGACACGCACACGACTCTGTTATATTTTAATTAGGTCTGCTGATTAAATGCTGTAATCAAACTTATTGTTTGAAAGCATTTACATGATTTTATTTACATGAATTTATCATCACAATTAATCTTAATATATTATCGATTGCAAAATTTCTAGTTATTTCTGGTCATTACTATTTAATATTTATTAATTGTGAATTTTTTTTAATTAATTATAATTCATTTATAATTATTATGAATAATTCAGTATACATTAGATTAGTTCCATTGCCTCATGAGCCTTTAGGCCTGTTGTTATGCTATTATGAAGTATGAACACAGAGTGGGTGCTGCATCGAAAGGTCATGCAGTCTACATGAAAATTAATTTAGTTTCAGAGATAAACACATACTGTTGAGGCCTTCTCCGTTTATTCAGAGTTATGAAAGAAGAGAAAGAGGCTCTGTGCTCAGATGACCAGATGTGTCTTCACTACTTACCTCCAGGCCCAAACTACTCAAACCAACAATTGTGTTGAAGGTCTTCACTCAAATCTGCTGCAAAATCAGCTGTTTCCCCCAACGTTTTAGTTTGCATGGTGAAACTCTTCTCCTCTGAGGTCTGTGAACTCAAGGAAAGCTTGATCTCAAATGTGAGAAATGTGTTTTACTTGTTTTCATTCTGACTTATGCAACTAAAGTTAGCGAAGAAGTGATGCAGGCCTGCAGGATGTCTGTGGCTTTTTAAAAAAAGTTCCACCAACACCTCTTCCCCGCTTGTCCCTGGAGCTCAAGCATTAAAGAAGTCTATTTTGGTGAAAGTTCAATTTTAGATCTGTCAACATCTGTGTTCCAGTGTTATTCCAGACTGAATCTGGCCCACAACAGTGCAGATACCTAAAAGTATATTCAGGTCCTTCTCTTGTTAGTCAGGTGCCATGGCATACTTTGGATTTTTCCACGGATGGAAAGCGTGCAGCCTGCGGAGAAAAATATATCATCTTTTTTAATAGAGAGAGGGGGAACATTTGGATGACTGGCACGGATCCTAGAAAATCTTCCTAAGAATTTGCTCCAGGCAAGACATCATATAAACGCTGCAGGGTTCTGGACTGGCGTTGGGTTAATGGCAATGCATCATGTCAAAATAGTGTTTGTTTGGTATCAAACAAGAATAAAGTGCAGCCCCCCTCTCTCATTTGTTCTTTTTCCCCTCAGAAGGAAATCGATCAGGTGGATTATCTTTGAATAGGGGGAAATTGGCCTGATTGCTAGTTCCCAGTGTCTGTAACCATGCATCATGGCTACATTGACTCAAAGTGAGGGGAAATATCAAACTCCCATTTAGACTGTTACTCAAACAAATTGCTTCTCTCTATTGATCACTTCTACTTTTATTGTAGCAATTCATAAAGAGTAATCTGTTCGATTTATGTGTCAACACTTGAAAACAGTGACGAAGGAAAGATTAATCTGTAGATAAAAGCTTTTACTTAAATGGATTGAAGCCTTGCCATTATAGTCTTCACAATGTCCTCACATAGTTGTACCATAATGTGTTTAATGGATAAGTTAGTGTTATACAACAGATCACATTCATTTCTTAGCAAGATTGATTTTGTTCTCTTCTTAGCAATTATGTGGTTAGGGATTGCAGTTGTCTGGGTTGTTTCTTGAACTAGTTGTTCTTCCAAAGTGGTGCCATCTTTCAGTAATGGTCAGATTGTAATACTATGGTATTTTGTTATATAGTATGTATATTTTGGATACTTTATGACATTGAATGTGGCTTATCCATTCAGAATTTTGAGTCTGAATTATACATTTTGTAATATTATTATGTTGTTAAAGAAATTAGGCATTGGTCAGGGCCAGGATTAATTAAAAAATGCAGTAATATATTTAATACACACATAAATACATTTGTTGCTTTATTTTTTATAATGAATCATTCAAAATCAGAATTTAAAGCTAGATATTTTATTATTAGTTTTGCTGTTTTGAATAACTTGTTTTTAACTAATTAAAAATATGTAATATTTTTTTAAATAACATGAGGCTGCGTAATCTTATTTAATATTATCTGAAATAAAAAGAGAAAATAATCAAATGTAAAACCTTTCATTTGTAATGTATTTAATTCACTGGATTATCCAAAAGTGATTAATTATTAAAATGTTATTATTATAATATATAGCATATAGCATACGCTGCTGCCATGATATTAAATTGCTCATAGTGTTATATAATATTCTTCCTCATATCACCTACCCCTAATTACCATATTCAATACTCAACTCAACTTTTGGTTAGTGTGACAAAAATGTAGTCTGTAGATAAAAAAGAAACACATATATTGGACAAAAATACCTTTGACAGCACCATACAATAATCCTGTAACTTGTTTTCCTGAAACTTGGAAATCTTACAGCCAGTGCTGATAAATATTATATAATGTTACCTCAGTTCTCTTACTCAGTATATGTTCCGCTTTCTCACAGTCTCTTAGTCATACTCATAGCGTCTCCAGCTGTCATCCCCCTCATTAGTTTGCTCTCTGCAGATGTATGCCACGTTAGCATCTTGAAGACAGACAAGCTTAGTGGACTGAACCACTGGGAAACTGAGCGGGTGTGAGAGTGAGAGTGAGTGGGAGAATGAATACAGACCCCAGTATCGTCTCAGCACACCTGCACCATTCCTCATCAGAAAGCAGCTGCAGCGGACTAATCCCCCCCCCTTAATCCCCCACAATTAGCAGACACTTCATCACACCGACATGCAGCTACTGCCCTCACCAACCTCTCAACTGCTATTAAAACGAACACACAGACACGCACACGACTCTGTTATATTTTAATTAGGTCTGCTGATTAAATGCTGTAATCAAACTTATTGTTTGAAAGCATTTACATGATTTTATTTACATGAATTTATCATCACAATTAATCTTAATATATTATCGATTGCAAAATTTCTAGTTATTTCTGGTCATTACTATTTAATATTTATTAATTGTGAATTTTTTTTAATTAATTATAATTCATTTATAATTATTATGAATAATTCAGTATACATTAGATTAGTTCCATTGCCTCATGAGCCTTTAGGCCTGTTGTTATGCTATTATGAAGTATGAACACAGAGTGGGTGCTGCATCGAAAGGTCATGCAGTCTACATGAAAATTAATTTAGTTTCATAGATAAACACATACTGTTGAGGCCTCCTCCCTTTATTCAGAGTTATGAAAGAAAAGAAAGAGGCTCTGTGCTCAGATGACCAGATGTGTCTTCACTACTTACCTCCAGGCCCAAACTACTCAAACCAACAATTGTGTTGAAGGTCTTCACTCAAATCTGCTGCAAAATCAGCTGTTTCCCCCAACGTTTTAGTTTGCATGGTGAAACTCTTCTCCTCTGAGGTCTGTGAACTCAAGGAAAGCTTGATCTCAAATGTGAGAAATGTGTTTTACTTGTTTTCATTCTGACTTATGCAACTAAAGTTAGCGAAGAAGTGATGCAGGCCTGCAGGATGTCTGTGGCTTTTTAAAAAAAGTTCCACCAACACCTCTTCCCCGCTTGTCCCTGGAGCTCAAGCATTAAAGAAGTCTATTTTGGTGAAAGTTCAATTTTAGATCTGTCGAAAGGAGCTGCGCGTCCATCCCTGACTTCACTGTTGCTGTGGCAACCTCTGCCCTGTTTTGTGAGCAGCAGCAGTAAAGCGGTCATAATTTGTGGACCATGGAGACTGAAGACCTGTTGGGTGGAAAGTAAACTACAGGCATTCAGTAGAAGATGAGGACTATTGACCACTCATGCATAAAGTTATAAGCCAGCGGAGTAGTGTAGAAATTAAGTTGAAGTTGTTGTTGTTGTTGTTGTTGTTGTTGTTTTTCTTTTCAGAGAAATTTAAAGGACAGGACTTTTTGGCACAGAATGTGCAGAATCTGAATTCAGCACAGAATTCTGCTCATTTAAACCCCCATAATTAACAAAAATCACCTACCCTTCTTGGTTACTATTGCTTGGTCTTAAAAAAAGTCAGACATATAAAGTCAAAAATGTTTATGACATAAAAGGTCAAAATTGAGGAAAAAAGTCATAATTTTGACAACATGGTTATAATTATAAGTCAATATTATGACATACAAGTTGACAAAAAGTAAAAAAAAGTCATAATTTACTTTTTTTCTCTCATAATTCCAAATTTTTGTCATAATTTTGAATAAATGCCTTTCATCTAGTTGTTAGTAAGTGTAGTACATGGTAAACAGTGCACTTTAAAAAGAAATGTGTCTCAATTGTCTAACAAGACCAGTGAGAGAGCAACAAAGAAAGAGAAAACAGCAGGAAGTGAACCTTGGAGGGATAGAGTGTCACTCAACCGTGGGGCTTTGCTTGTTTCTTGACACGCTCGTCCCAGGGAGCTGATTTCCTCTTGTTTTACTTGGAAGTTCTTCAAGTGTTCATAACATCATAGTAAACTTTTCCAACAACAGCTAACCCGCTGTGGCCCTCTGCACTGCTACACATCCACAAGACTCATTACGCAACGTTCAAAAGCTGGGATACATATATAGGGCGACTGAATTGTCCCTGGAACCCAAACTGGGTCTGATACTTGTTTTTTTTCTGTGGTGCCTCGCCAAGTCTCGTCTCAGCTTAGGATCCCTGTTTCCCTTACATGGCCTTTAAATGTCACTTTGGCTCCAAATGAAGGAGTTCATGCATGAAAAGAATTATTGAATGCTGCTGGAAAATGCGGGTAGAAACCTCAGAGGTTTTATTCTGTCAGCGATGTGACGGCACAATTCTGCTACTTGCAATAGCTCTTTAATGTCCCATGTCATTGTCTTTCTTCATTTGAATACAGATCTTGTAATTATATAATGATCAAACCTCTTTGTGGTTTCTCTACAGTATCTTCAGATCTCTGGTCCATCTTGTCCAATAATGGTCTCATCTCAGTCTCTCAAAGGGGAATATCAGTTCTCAACAAAGGCACAAAATGAATTTATTATGATTCTTTTCTTTCTTTGAGGAATGTGATAATGATGTCAATTTTCTAAGCTCATCCCAGGCTTTTTTCTCTCCCTTTCCCTCAGCAATCAATTTGCAGCACGACTAATTGTGGATTAAACATCCGAACATCTTCCTCTCTCACTTCTGCCAGAGGGGTGAGAAGAAAGTGAACGAGAATAATCATCTTGCTCATCTCTTGTCACCTCATACGGTCTTGCCATGGCATATTTGTGCCTGGGAGGTTTGCGGTGGGGGGGGTGTCTTCATGGTGGTGGGAGCAGTCAAACGCACTGTCAAACTCGAAAGCTTAACTTATGTAAACATGAGATGCCACACATATCCAGAGATGTAGTCGGCACCGTCACACTGCCTGTGCATTAAGAGACGCCATATGTGTCAGGACTGCAGAGCTCTTGGAAGACAGGTTTGAAAACTTGCTGCTTTTTTTTTTGCAGCTAGATATTGCTACACATGACATTTTATTTTGGAAACACATCTCAGTTGTATCCGTCATTTATAGGATGGAAAAATGCACTGTGGGCTTGGCAAATAAAGTGAGGGCTAAAGAATCAAAGTACAGACTTATGTCTGAAGGTCATACACTTTTTTACTCACCCAAAGTTTCTTCGTATTGTCTTTAGTCGCAGACTCCCCTTTGCACTCTCCAGTGGTCTTTGACTTTATACTGACACCTACTGGCCTGGAAGAAACTGACTGTTTCTTCTTCACATCTGTGACTCTTATTGTTTGGTTCCTTTGTATCTTTTTCTCTGGCTGCATCTGAAATTGCACACTTCCTTACTATATAATAGGTTAAAAGCAGTATGTGAAGAGAGTACTATGTCCGATTTAACAGTATTCATAAAACAGTAGGCAAAAAGTACATGGGTAACCTACTATTTCCAGTCAGATTCTGTGCACGTCCAGTGGACACGCTACTGTCCCATAAGGCTACGGGAGAGGATTTGTGGATGAAAGTGAAGCATCGAATTTGATGCTGGTAGGTCACATGACAGTGACAACTAAGGGGCAGTTATGGACTAATGGTAAGAGAGTTGGACTTGTAACCCGAAGATTGTGGGTCAATTCCCAGTACCGTCAGGAAACACTGCTGTGTGTGTGGGGTTAAATGCAGAGCACAAATTCTGAGTATGGGTTACTATTAGGGATGCAAGAATAGAGTTAGCCCATAGTTCAATACATACCTTGGTTTTTTTAACCACGGTTTTCGGTTCGTTTTGGTTCTGTGGCTTGGCACATCAGTGTTTTTTATTATTTTAGGCAACAGGAAAAGTAAGAGGTTAAGGAGAAAAAATACAGTGAATACAGTGAACACCCCAACTGTCTTTATTTTTTTGTCTCTCGTAGGAATAATCCCCAGAAATAATTGTGATAGACAATATTATTGTCATTTTAAATCCATTTTATGTCATTGATTATATAATGATACTATTTCAGCAGCACTAGTCAGTGCAGTTACATTGTTATTCCAGCAAGGGACTGTATTTATCAATGAGTCATCATTAAACCATTCCGTCAACTCATCACCTGGGTAAAGCTGAAGCTGATGTTTCACTTCGCAGAAATTGATTCAATGCATTGCACAGCCAGTTGTGGGAAATCCCCTTAAACTTTGAAAGGATACTAAGACAAATATATCACTTTCATCTTCTGACAACTGATGGCAAACTGTTTTTTTTTCATGAATATATGACTTGACCTGAAGAAGGACATACGCAGGTAATTGCACACGATCAGTTCACCTGTCACTGTGTGTGTTTGTGTGTGTGTGGAGGGGTAGCGCGATCCTCATCTCACTATATAGACTCTCGCCCACACACAAACAGAGCCAATTCGGAGAGAAATATAACGCACAGAAATTATTTCAACACCAAACTGGAAAAAAAGCAATTCACAAGCATGTATTGAACTGTGGATGTAATACCGAATGGTTCAAAATATTATATTGAGATTTGTGGAATCCCTAGTTACCATAATTGGCTACATGTTACGTCACTTTCAATATAGAACATGAAAAATATAGTAAGTGTGGATTACATTCATACTACACACATTCATACTATATAGATATACTATAATATACTATATTAATGGTTGCTAAGTAGTTACATTAAAAAAAAAGTACCTTCTCAGAGAGTATCCAATTTCAGCCTGTCTTTAATAATAGACACCTCCAGAAATCCACATGATTGGAATCAATCATATTTCCATGGATTATTAGTGATTCATGCATGTTATATTTTTTGGTTTTCTTGGTTTGTTAGTAACATTATTATTTTACAGACTGGAGTCTTCATCTGTACATCATTTTAATTGTTTCTCAAAAGTACTATTTATTTCTTTATATGTAAAACTGTTTTTGTTTTTTTAATTTGCAGAACACCGAATACACCTTTAGGCAACAACAACCGCAAAAAAATATCTGCAAAAAAAAAGGTTACCTAGTTTGTTTTTAATATTAAATTACAATCAAAGTTCTGACTTGTAATTTCACGAGTCATTGTGGATTCCCCTGTCCATCTGTTGAAAATTTAATTAATTCATACACAAGAGCTCAAGGCATGGCAAACACCCTCATGTCCTCAGGTGCTTCTCCGAGCTCCACTCTGCACCAGTTAATGCAAAAAGCCTTCTAAAGCTCGGCCTGCTGTTAAGATATGTAGACAGTGTTTTTCATGGCACTGATCCGCTTTAACTGAAGACCTAGAACCTGGGGAAATAAGATAATATGATTCAGTAAACACAGTGTGATATCAGATAAGTCAATATCCAAATTGGCACATCCTGAAAACCATAATAAACATTTCATTACTTCTTTTTGGATTCTGATTTGTAGCATTTACATTCTTTTAAAATTCCCAAAGCTGCAAAACCTACTCAAAAGGCACTTTGAATCTTTCTTTTTTTTTAATAGAGAAGATGTTCATTCTAAGATTATTGCTATTAATATAACAACTTCTCGTTTGCCTGCAGAGAAGGAAGTCAGGGCCCTCTGAAATTACTTCTAATGACTTTAATATGAGCTAATAAACATCATATAAACTTTCAGAGTAATGAGCATGTGTTGTCTTGCCCTGTGGTCCAATCACAGTGTACTGATTGCTTCCTACTCAACATCCTAACCAATTTTTAACTACGCCACATACTCAAGCCAAGTCAGCTAATCTGTATTCCTTTATGTGGCCATTCTTTCATTTACTGTCAGGTTCATTTATGAACAGGGAGCCATGCAACTTTTTGCTGTAATTTACTGCCTACTCCTCCTGCCATGTGTAGAAATGAGATTTTAACTCATATTCAGCTTCAATCACTCAATACCAGCTCCACTTCCTGTAGAGATTATAAATGTGACGCCTTTCCCCAGTTCCCAAAGACACACGTGCTCGTTTTTCAATCCAATTAACATCAACTGGCCTAGACTTCCTCTCAGCGGAGGCGCTAGGACCTGTTATCTCTCCTGCAGCCGTTTCGCCACGGTTAGTCGTACAGCCGGCCTCCGCGGTCTCTTTTAATACATCCATATGCCACTTGCAGTGCATCATGAAAATGCGCCCCCACAGCGTCGCATTGTTTCACCTTGGCAACAGAGGAAATTTCAAGCCCACCTGCCAGAGTCACACGGCCCAATGCCAGACTCAGGCAGATTTAATTAAAGAGACTCTAGAGCTCATGAGCACTGAAATAAGGGTCGTCTGGGCACAGAGAGAGTGCTGTTCTATTATGGCTATTGTAGAGCTCTGGATGCAAGTTATAATTTCAGGATGTATGAACAATGTGCTTGACACATAACAGTCATTGTGGGATGCAGGTTTGAATCTGGCCTGCAATATGTACCAGTTGCATTTCTCCTATATATTCCGCCACTTTTCTGCAGTGAATAGTCTATGTATAGAGAAAGAAAGTGCCAATCATCTGGGACAGGTAAAAGTAGAGTGTTTTGAAAAACAAATATCCATGAAAGCAATCAACACCTCCGCTCAGCTACAAATGGAATGTCTCAGGCGAGATCAGGCCCTTGATTTATTTGCTGGCATAAGGGGAAAGATCAAAAGTTTAGTGCAGATAATGGAAAAACACATTCTCTGAAGTTTCCCTCTGTTCTGATTTATCATATGGCTTTAGATATTTACACATGCACTGTTTATATTCATGTACTTGCTCTTGTAAAAATGGTGCAGTGCAGAAGGCAATTCAACTGGGATTTACAAATAAGCATGAAAATACAATTAATGCGCTTAGTAATCAGGAGTACATTAACATTGCAGTGGCTTTTCATATTTTTTCCAAGCACAGCCGTAAGTACTGTATGCTTACTGCATACTCTCATCTATATACTGTACACCGGCAAATGCTTAAAATATATCATGTGAGGTAGTATGCAGCATGCTTCAGAAAGTTTTTTCTGCATTATTTTATGTAAATTTGATGATGATGATGATGATTATTATTATATTTCTAATTCAGATTTGTGAACCTTTTGTGAACCAACTTTTATTTAGCATTTATATAATAATAATAATAATAATAATAATAATAATTACATTTATAATCCAGTTTTGTGATTAATTTAGTTTACAAACAAGTAATAAGATAAAATAAAAACTGCAATTGATATTGCTTCCATTTGTCACACTGAAAATGGAAGGTCAAGTCAAGCACATTGCATCATGGGATACAATATACTGCTTTGTGTGCTGTTGTTATAAAATGCGTATTTTAGGAAATGAAATAGGTCTGGAAAAACTTGCATACTGTGCCTATTATACATTATCCGTTTGGCATACTTCATACTTTCAAAAAATATGTAGTATGCCATTCAGAATATACTTATACAATAGAATATACAATATTACAGAGACTGTGATGTTTTATTGGTTTATTGGGTCTGCTGAGTCACTTCTTAATCAGTTCACAAGGTTACAGTGGGCTGTTAGCTACATTGCCGCCAATTGCAAAATGCCAAACGGAGCATTTGCAGTGTTGCAGAGAACTATCTGCCGACTGTGTTTTCTCTCGAGATGACATGCACTGCTTCCTCCGACCTTTCCAGCCATCTTCATCCTCTCACTTCACATGGACAATGTGGCGGCTTTCTGGCTAGACAACCATGTGGAGACCCACAGAGAGACAGAGGGAATGGAAAATCAGTGTGTTTGTCTTTCCATCTCTCACGATACTGTTCCTTCTCATCATGATGTTTCTCGGGAGAGCCTGAAAGAAGAGCTGCATGACTCTGACAGAAAATAAGGCAAAGAACAGTGTCTCCGACTGCTAGATTTGCTCCTCAGTTTGGTAATGTTTTCTGACTAGGCCAGACTTCCCCATGGAGTCCAACACTGGCTGAATGACATTATTATAGAGGTCTGCACAATTAGAGGTTCATTTTAGTTTAGTTTTCATTTTAGTTTTCTAATTCAGTTTCGTGACAAAATATTTTATTTTGGCAATTTGCTACAACAACAGCAATTTGAAAAGACATGATTTTACAGAGTTGAATGGGGTTGCACTGCAGTACTGCAGTATTGCCCAGTTGGACCAGTAGAAAATTTGCAATAATAGCTGGAAATGTATACAGTTAGAATTAGGCCTATACAGGAAACTTAAATAAATTCATAAACATTTTTGCATAAAAATGGTGGAATACATGGCAAAACATTACTTGTTAGTTTAAAATGTATCTCTTTTGATCTTTTATTGGATTGTAAAGGATAATTAGTTTTTACTGTTGATTTCTGGCAACATGAGTGACAGAAACCACTGGCAAAAACCTTTATAGAAAATAAATGAACAATAACAAGAATAGGAGTGTAGATAGCAATGCGCCAGGTAATTCAGCAAAGTTGGATACTATAGTCAAATAGGAACGCTTTCTAACTACCAACTCCAGCAATTTAATAGCTGTCAGTGTGAACGCCCCTTAAGGCCTCAGTTCTGACTCTGTATCTTTGATCTGCATTATCCCAGAAATCATTATAAATGCACTGTAATTAAGATGCTCAAGGGAGCCACTGGAAAGACTTGATGAATCAGAGTTCTTTAATAATGCATGCTGATGATTCTCATATTAGCGCTCCTGATAGAATAAAGTTTAAGTTTGTAAACTTCAGTTCAGATTTCTGACCTTGCACTACTATAAAGGTGAATGGACCTCAAGATTAAGTTCCTCTAGCTGTCATGATACACTACCATGGTCATATTATAACAGGGATAAATGGCGATGGCTCTTTTGCCGTATCAGCTCTCTAGGCTGCTTCTTAAACTTGTTTGATCAAAGGGTGGGGACATTTATAAAGCCAGAGCTGCAAGGTTGCATTGCCACCCTTTTTGGATGTAATTTGTGTATGTAATTTCTCTGTTTTGGGCTGCACCACACATTGTAGGTTTGAACACAGCCTTTCTGCTGGACAAAAGATGGTGACGGTACAACTTGTGATTGACTACAAAGATGATTGGACTTGTCCTTTGTCAAATGACTTTTCTTGCTTTGTCTTTCATTCAGAGATCTGGAATTAAACTTTGAAGAGAAATTAGCTTGTGTAAGCTCACTGAACTGGACTCACTGACTTGGACTCTCAGGTGTGAGTGAGACTCTATTTTTCATCTGGAATAAAACCAAAATTAAATCAACTCCCGCGTAAATATTAATACGGTCTTGAAGCTGTTGTTTGTATTCATGCTGATATTGACCAGATTACCTAGATGAATGAAACTAAACAGAGGTAATAATTTATCATTTATACACAATGCTTCAATTGTTTCTGACTCAGTGGAGAGCTGACAAGCCACAGGGAATGTTCTACATGTTGGCGAGGGTGGAGAGGTCAAGTCATTTCAAATTTGCCATGACTAACCTTCCACAATGCAGCCGCTGGCCTGTACTTTGTCAACCAGGCAGGAAGAAACATCTCCTGACCAATCTCGTACAGCTCCATGAATCACATCTCCTGCTGTGGGAGACACCTCCACCTCTTTAAAGGTTAAACTATGCTTTTTGCTTTCATTAAAATGCATCAATATACATGTCTTCCCAGCTGCTCTCTTTTCTGGTGGCAGTTACAAAGTGAGCAAATGATCAATGTCTGGTGGTGATCAATGTCAATCATGGTGGTGGTTGCTGGTTCACCCTCTGATAAAATATCAGATCTGTAATACCTGGAGATAGCTATCCGTTAACTTTCTCATTCATCTCAATGGCAGTTGCCTGGATGCCGCGGGACTCCCTGGGTGTATGTAATTTCAGTCTTTTCCCACCCATTTGGAAGGTTGGTCTCTAGCATGTTCTAGCAAGACTTCCTTGGGAAATTAGCTTCATCAGCATAAAATATCCTTCATCAGCACAAGCAATCATTTGCTGAACAAGGGTGCATTTCATAAAAATATTGTTAGCCAACTATGGTCACAAGTTGTTACCAACATAGTTCAACGATTCAGTGTTTCCCAGATGAGAACAACTTGAACTAAATGGAGCAGCAATGACAATGTTGTCTTCTATATGCCTTTAAAGTCGTTTCATGATTGATGAACTTTGCAACACTGAACTGAATTGAATCAACATTGAACTAAATTGGGCTAAATAATGGCACTATTGTTTTCTGCAGAGATGCTTTATAGCTGAATTGTATTAGTTTCATAATTGATACATTTTGCAACATTAACACTGTTATTTTCCTGTTTATTACTGTGAAGCTTCTTTAAAACAATCTATTTTGTATAAAGCGATATATAAATAAATGTGACTTGACTTGACTTTCCTGAAACTATAGTTTCAAGGAAAATGCGCAAACAGCATCACAAAGTTGTGTGATTGAAACTCCAGCTCTCGTTAGAAGCATAGTTTCTTGTTCGTATGACATGAACTTTGCTCTTGAGCAAAATAAGCAAGCTAACATGTAGTACAATCCATATCACTCTATCAATAAATACTTATAAACAAATTTCGAAATCTTTTAGTTTGTCAAGAAAATAACAGCACTGTTGCACATGTGCGTAAATGCTCTTGCGCAGGGACTCTGGCCCTCGAGATCCATTTTCCTGCAGAGTTTAGCTCCAACCTGGATCAAACTCACCTGCTTGAAACTCTCTAGAAATCCTGAAGCCCTCGATTAGCTTGTTCAGGTGTGTTTGATCAAGGTTGGAGCTAAACTCTGCAGGAAAATGGATCTCGAGGGCCAGAGTTGAGAACCCCTGCTCTAGAGTAAGATGTAAGATGGAAACCGCAATTAAATCAAACATCTGTTAATCAAGTAAAACAATGCAAAAACAAAAATAGCAGCATAGTCCTTCGATTTCATGTTCATTGTTTACTGCAATAATATGACATTAATTTGATCTCAAATTAGCAGAAGTTATTACTCCACCACCTGTGTGACATCATTACTGACAGTTACTACAGTTTTGGGAAAAAGTTGTGAGCTAGGAAGTTCTCCATTGATGCATCGTACTATGATAGTTAGCAGCGAGTTATGTTGTTGTACAGGAAACAGATCCCAGAATGGTTACACTTGTCGACCAGCAACCTTAGCACAATAGCAATAACCAACGTAAACTAGCCTCAACCAATATGGAAATTCATGCTTTTCTTTTCAGCAGACTGGCAAAGCATATTATGAGTGAATCCACACTCTCGAGCACTTCAGAATATGCATTCAGATTGGCACAAGTTCAAAGTTTGTGCCCTCATTAGTAGTGCAGGGCAGCTCTTTCCGTGCTGCGAGTAGCAGTTTTACTCTTATCTGATCCGCCTCTCATAAGTGTCGGGGTGACCTGTAGCTGAACTGAACAAAATCAATACCCATAAATCCAACCTGGCCCATCTTCCTCCAAGTTCATTTGCTCAAGAGTGTCAGTTTTTCTCAAATTCAAGGCTTTTTTCTTGCTGTAGTTCCAAGTCATCACACCCTCATATTTTCAGAGAGCAGTTTAATATTGTAGCGAAGGAATGGAGTTTTCTGAATTAGTCGTAATGTGGTGAGGAGAGGTTCGCCTGTGCTGTTCATTAGCAATAGCGATGCTATCAAGGCTAAATGGGACTCTGCTAATACACACTGGGTTAGTGTCATAATTAGATTGTCACTTATATAGAAAATCTACACTAAACACTTGTTTGTCTTCCAGCCGAGGATTACTGAGACAAAGTTTATCAGCATGCAGTGAGTGGTGGGCGGTGTTCATCTGTGCGGAGGATCTGACCACATTGATTGGAAGTTATCTCTGTTCGAGAGTAAGAGAAGGCTGGTCACTCACTGTTAAGCAGTTTCAGAGACTGCTGGGTCTGATGGCAGCTGCGTCCAACGAGATACCTATTGGCCTGCTGTACATGAGACCCCTACAGTGTGCTCAAGACCAGGGTGTTCTCCCCGAGGGGAAACCCGCTTCGCATGATCAAAGTCACGCGGCGAGAAGTTGTGGGTGTGGCCCCTGAGGGGGCACAACTCATAGCTTCCGGTCTCTCAACCGAGGTTGTTGAGACCATCCTCCAATCCAGAGCTCCCTCCACGAGGAAACTGTACGCCTTGAAGTGGAAACTTTTCACTTCTTGGTGCGGAGACCGCCAGATCGACCCAGTTAACTGCCCGGTTGGTACAGTGCTGGAGTAGGGGTCAAGGCTCACTCGACTCGAAGTGTGGCAGCCTCTAAGGCTTTTTTAGCAGGTGTGCCTATGCAGGACATCTGCAACGCTGCGGGTTGGTCCACGCCCCTTACCTTTGTTAGGTTCTACGGTCTAGACATGCGAGCCACTCCTGGCTCTTCTGTTCTCTCGCCCTAGCTGTGCAGTCTTCCACACTAGGCAGAGACTTGGAAGTCTGGCGGTGTGGGCATTCTCGTTCCCCTAGCGTTTTCCGACGCAGCTCGAGTTCCTGAAGAGGAACGTCTCAGGTTACGTATGTAACCATAGTTCCTCGAAGGAACGAGACGCTGCGTCTCAGAGCCATACTTTCGGCATCTCTGCCAGCTCTTGCTTCATTCCTGGAAGCTGACGCTGGTCTCACTGCATGTGCTTTTATAGCCTCCTGGTCATTACGTCACCCGCCCGTGACGTCTCGCCCATCTATTGGTCTGATTCAGAGCCGGTCACGCTGAAGGGCGTTCCCCTAGCGTTTTCCGACGCAGCGTCTCGTTCCTTCGAGGAACTATGGTTACATACGTAACCTGAGACGTTTTATTACCTTATAGAGACTCATTTTCTTTATTTATGAGATTTTCGCCTTTTATTAAATTAGACAGTACAGAAATACATCAAATTATTGGGGACAGAAGGAGGAATAGGTTCAGGACATGACACAGGCCAAGCAGGTTTGACAGACTCCTTTTTATATATTTTTTTTAGCCAATGCATTAAGCATTTTTAAGATAATGCTCACAACAGTGTTGTTTTAGTATCATTGTGATACTATTTATTTCAATATTTCAGTGTACAATTGTATTATATATTTTTTTTGAGTTTAATTTCTAATCTTTAAAGATATTATTGTCTTACTTTTTTATCTTATTTATTTATTTAGTTAGTTAGTTGGTGGAACTTGCTGCTAACCAAAATATATTATTATTAATTTATTCCTAACAAATGAGTCAGTCATCAGATGCTTCACATTATATTACAATTACCAAAAAAACAAACAACAAAAAACAAAACAAACCATCACAACCTACATTGCATTGATGCTTCAAAACCCCCTTTCTTCTGTCCTGGTACTTCAATATACAGAAAAATGTCATATACACACTGGCAGTCATGTACGTATATTTGTTGACTGTCACCTTGTGACTGTTGCGGATGTAGTGTTTACAATGACAGGCAGCAGGTGCCGGTGACTGACAGAGCTCATCTGCAGAACAGTGGCAGCTGTTTTTCTCCGGCCCCAGACATGGAGGAGCACATCTCTGCACCATCTGATCTGTCAGTACAACAGGAAATATGACAGGCCTGCCAGTGTATAACATGCAGTCAACTGGACCTTCTCCTCCTTTTCATCTTTTTCACACACCTATCTTTAGCTCCGGCCTCGCAGAATAATGCCTATTTATTTATTTATTCATTTAAAATAGAGATTTGCTCGGTTGTTGACAGGGTTAGATGGCTTTCGTGTCTTGGAGGTTTGTGATTGATGAATTTGGATCGTCATTGTATCCCTCTCTTTATCTACAGAGGAACAAGGTGTTGAATTGTTTTGACAGGAGTGTTGCTCTGGCTGTCAGCGGGGATGCGGAGAACAGGGCCAGAGGAGGAGGCTCTTCATTTTGTCTCGCCATGAAGAGCCTCCTCCCTCCATCCATCCCTCTCTCCCTTTCTCTCTTTCTCACTGTGGATTTTCTTTCTCACCTACTTTCTTTGCTCAGTAAGCCTCTGGCTGTGTTTTGTGCCACAGTACCTCATTAAAACCTGCAATAGACAATAAGTTATCGGCAGTGCTTAACTTGTAAATTATGAGGTCTCGGAACAAGGACTGGTGATAGATCTGACAGGTGGGGGTTGGGATCACAGAAAATTGTGTATTTCGCAACCAGTAGACACTGCAAGTGAGCTTTTGGGCTTATTTAAGATGTGACTACACATGGGGGGAAAAAACTTTGCTACTTACATTATTGATGTTATACTACTATTATTATTATTACTATTATTATTATTTAATTTTTCACGAGACGTATACCATTTAGCAGTTTGGGGTATTTTTTTTTTCTGTTTGAAAAAATACTTTTATTCAGCAAGGAAGATAATTAAACTGATCAATAAAACTGAAAAAAAAAAGAAAATCACAGTTTCCACACAAATACAAACCAGCACAACTGTTTTCAACATTGATAATAATTAGAAATGTTTCTTGAGCATCAAATCAGTATTTTAGAATGACTTCTGAAGGACCTTGTGACAATTAAGACTCAAGTAATTATGCTGAAAATTCAGCTTTGAATCACAGGAATAAATTACATTTCAAAATATATTCAAATACACAGTTATCAAAATTTTACTTTGATCAAACAAGTGACAAAACAAAGCATCAAAAAATATTATCGACCCCAAATTTTTTGAATGGTGTGTGTATATATATTACTTCTATAATTTGATATTGTGGTATTACCTAGTTCAAAAAAATGGTCATTACACGTTTTTTTGTTATATACCATTATAGTATATACCATTATAGTATATGATTGAGTATTCACATGCTATATTTACATGTTACTGCTAGATACTCATAAGATAGTCTCAGCCTCAGACGTCACGCCCATGGACCATTGGCTAAACGTCTGATGCATACAGCACACAAAAGTGGAAACACTTCAGGACTTTCGAAGTCGTCATCGGATTGGTTGAATTATACCGGATTTCTGGGAGACGTGTGTGTCGCCTTCTTTAACGTTCCGCCTGGAAACAAAGATGCCGTGCCGCCAAACCCCCTCACGAAAGAAGAAAGCTGTCGTGTTTACAACTGTGATGATGAGCGCTTATCAGGATCAACTAAACGCTGGATTTTCAAAAGTATGTGAAATATTTAAAGTTCGCGGTATAGAATCTTTCAAATACGTCCGGGTGTTTTACACACCTGTCTGTTATTGTGGCGACATTTCCACGCCTCGAAACGTGATGATGAACGAAACGAACTGTGATTGGTTGTTTGACATGTCTGTAAAACGGCCTCATGGGCGGGCCTTGGCCAATGAAAACTGCCATGGATTCCAGACCTTCAGCTTTCAGTCTGAAGGTCTGGCTACGCAAGACTACTCATAAGAGTACCATGGTATCACCATGCTATTTTCTTGCTCTTTCCACATCCAAAAAAACATTACCATGATACTTTTTTTAAAGGTAAGCCTGTATTGTATTCAGATGTCTGTACTGCAGACATAAAATAACAGTCAGGGTGAATGAGCAGACTGGAATGACAGTGAGATTGTCCTAGGGCACAGAGCATGAATGATTTAGAAAGTTCTAATTGCCGGCATGCTAATTCCTTATGAATCATTAAAATAAGTTGGCATAGATCTTTGTGTGGGTATAATAGAGAGGTGAGAGGGATTTATTAGAGTTCATGCTTTTATTATACTCTTCTTGATGTGCCTAAGAATATGAACTAATTGACAATAATAGTTGTTGATTCAGGATTATTAGCCGTCACAGTTACTGTATTTATATGCCTGGGATCAGTTGCTTTTAAAAGCCTCAATCAATTCCTCAAGTCTGTTATATTATATAATCGTCTTAGAGGAATTGCCATTAGTACAGGGGTCTTACCGCAGGCCACTCATGCAATGCAAGATTTATATTTCCCCATATTTGTGTTTAAAATGTTAAAGTTTTTGTTGACGCATCTTTTACTGTTCAGTTCTGGCTCTAACTCAAAGAAAACTGCACTGACTTACTAAATAAAAAAAGCTTATTTAAAGCCCATTGTACGTCAGTAATGATGGACAAAGTGGGAATCTTTTGATGACGTGGAAAAAAAATACACAAACACTCACATAAGCCAGCATTATCCAGGCCAGTCTAATGCAGTATATCCATTTAGATCTCTCTTTTCCCTCCTAATGGGGCTTCAATGGGCCTTTTCAGTAGGGCACGACCATTGTAAATGACTGCAGCCTCGGCTATGGCCATCTGGGGACTGGGGTAATAAATAAGCCCACATGGTGTTTAATAAAACAATATGAAAATATTGTCTTACCCTTAATAGCCTTGTAGAAAGGAGGGAGGTATAAATCAAGGCATGGGCCGTATACTAGCCTTACCTTTTCCAGTCCGTTCTCCTGGAACCCTGGGAGGCTGGTTTCTCCTCTGAAGTGTAAAACGAGCAGTCGTACCTCATCGTCCTCCTCCACTGCTCACACAATGTCGCTCTCATTCTGACCCGTTGAACCCAAGTTCTTCTGGTGTCTCCCTAAGATTTAACACAGGCCCCTGTCGGGTCTTGGCCTTAGAAATGTGATAACTTGTCTCCCGGTGACACTGCATCGGTTTTCTATTTAAACATTTAGAGTCTTTTGAAGCACAGAGGCGGTCAAGGTTGTGTTTGGCTTCTCGCCATGCTGGATACGTTGCATGATTTGATATGCTGGTGAAGAAAATGGCTGTTTTAGAATGTTCATGTTTCGTAGGATTTAGAGAAAGAAACCTGCGAGAACGTTTGAACGCAAACTTCAGACATTGCGCCACTCATTGAATTTAATAGAGGGTTTTTAAACTGGACAACCCTTAGGGTGCTGCAAGAGCGATTGCAATTTATTTCTACATTATTTTTAGATTAAGAAATAAATTATTTCTCTTTTAAAACTGCAGAGAAATACACAAAAATATATATGAATTTATTTCAAGATATTTCTCTTATAGATATATCTGTGTAAGTCTGTTTCCAACTTTGATTAGAAGAAAGGGTCAGCTGTGACTTTCTCATGATTACAACTTTATTTCTTTTTTAATTAATATCTCATATCAAGCCATAGTACAGACATTTTAATGGTGCAAAAGACACAAAACAGCACATCTGTTTAAATAACAAATGTTTCTTGAGCACCAAATCAGCAAATTAGAATGCTTTCTGAATGATCATGTGACACTGAAGACTGGCACTGAAGACAAATCTTTACTTATATTAAAATAGAAAACAGGTATTTTAAATTGTAATAATATTTCACAATTCTGCTGTATTTTTATTTTTTTTATCAAATACTGAGCATGACTCTTTCAAAAAAATAATAAAATAAAATAAAAAATTCTTACCAACCCCAAACTTTTGAATAGTAGTATATCTCTCTTTGTCTCAGAAAGTGACCTCACTGTTATTTTGATTGAATGTCTTTATGATATCTCACTTCTCAATCGGGAAATATACTGTAGCTGCATTATATTTTGGAAGGGGTTTTCTCGCAAGAAAATAATCAAATTTGAAGGCCTTTGGCACATGCAGATTCTTGTTGTAGAGGATTTCTGGTTCTGCATTTGTAAGCAATACCAGTCCATTTCAGTGGATGGCACTTTAAATATATGCAGGCGTGTCTAATCTCAGAAACTCTTTATATCCTAATTCTACCTGCATCTTGACACATTCCTAATAGTATGCTGTCTGGACAGCTGATGGGTTTGGAAAGTGTAAGGCAAGGCAAACTCCTGGCACAGTACAAAATGCAGTTCCTCAGCCCTGATTTTGTCTTTTTGGCCAGAGGCCAGATCAATTTATTGTGATGGACTCTACAGTGCATCTTTGACGGACTGCTCTGGAGTTGTTAGCTCTCACCTTTGACTGAGCACATCTGTTCTCTTGGCTCTTCAAACAGGTTGCTCCAATGACCTTCCAGAGCCAGAATTGAACAGGAAGTGAGACATAGTCATCTGTTACACCAGTCAGAATCTTCCTTTTGTTTTCATATTTGATTATATCAGAGATAATAATTCTCACATAACCAGACTTTTGACAATGAGCATAAAGTCTGGTACATTTTGCAGTTTAGAGCCCACCTGCTTATCCTTGTGTCAGCCTGACACCTTATAAATATGCATTTGTTTCCAGGTGGACTGATAAAATTTGCATATCCACACTGCTGGAAGTTTTCTAGGAGCCAGCGAATCACGTTTGAACTGTCGAACTGCAGGTTGAGTCCAAGACTACTTGTGAGATTTCCTCACTGTTTGCATGTTAGCATGTTTCTAACCTACAGTGACATTTTAATGAATGGCTTAGCAAACTGTGTAACTTTGTGTTAGGAAGGACATCCTCACCAGATGGACTCATGCCCGTTTTCAGCTCTCTATCAGGTCCTTTTCCTGGTAGAATTATGCCATATATCCCAGATTGCAGCAGCTGAAGTGTGAGGCACCACACCGGGCAGCGGTCTGTCGCTCCCACACCATGTACCGGCTCCGCTGCAGTGGGAGTACCGACATTGCGTCGTCAGTTTAAGCCTGAGAGCCATGCACACTGTGGGATCCACCCCATAATGCAAACAAAATGGGTGAATTTTTAGAATCACCGGAAATACAGCGCTTGAATTCTACAAATGCGTTTTCAAAGTGGCTAGTGGGTGACAGGAAACCTCACATGCCGGTTGGTAGAGTAAAGTGGAGTGGAATGAAGTGGTGTGGGCTCTGCCATTTGGACGGCGATGTCTGCGGGGTGCCCACCAACCTCAGCCAAACCAGTACAGGCCTTTCCGCACCTCCGCTCCCAAATAATGACCCGGCTCGACACACCAGAGCAAATCTCCCAGCACTGCTTGAGGTTTTCATGCAAAGCAAATTGAGTTTCGAGAAAGAAGGGCGTTTTATTTTCCTTCACCAACACTTATCAAATTACAGTTTCGTTGCAGATTCTAGCATCTAATTCAATGCTGTACTATCATATAATACTGACAGCTTAAGTGCAGGGTGCCAATCAAACTGACATGGAGGAAGCTCCACCAAAAGTGAGACCTCGGCACCAGACATAAGCTAAACAAATATGTGACCCTGGACCATAAAACCAGTCATAAGGGTTCATTTATACATCATCTGAAAGCTGAATAAATAAGCTTTCCATTGATGTATGGTTTGCTAGGATAGGACATTATTTGGCTGAGATACAACTATTTGAATATCTGGAATCTGAGGGTGCAAAAAAATCTAAACACTGAGAAAATCGCTTTTAAAGTTGTCCAAATGAAGGTCTTAGAAATGCATATTACTAATCAAATATTAAGTTTTGATATATTTACGGTAGGAAATTTACAAGATATCTTCATGGAACATGATCTTTACTTAATATCCTAATGATTTTTGGCATAAAACAAAAATCGATCATTTTGACCACTACAATGTTTTTTTTGGCTATTGCTAAAAATATACCCAAGCGACTTAAGACTGGTTTTTATGGTCCAGGGTCACATATAAAAGCTTTGAGACGGATTGAGCGTGAAGCTAAAAATGCAAGTCAGCCACCAATTATTTGAGAAGATTCTGCTATTCGTGTCATATTTCTTCCTGTCATATATCGTGAACATGAATTGAGCACTAGCAGTTACTGCATCATTATTATAAGGTCAAGCGTTAAAATGTAAATCTTAAATAAAATAACATATATGAAATACAATATGAATAAAATATGAAATAAAAACACAAAATAATCCAAATAATATAATTAAAATTGAAATCATTTTAATTATTATAATTTTTTATTAAAAATGCTTTTTTTAATATTCACTGTTTTTATTGTGTGTATCTTGACGTTTTCAGGACAGTTTGTCTTAGGGATGAAAAATTATAATTCATAATGATAAAAACATAATTTTGTTCATCTTTGTACCTTTTACGCTCCTGAGCTTTAGGGAGATTTTGTGTAAATGCAATAAATGTAAATGCTTCAATGACAGGAGCAGACTGAGATTATACCCAAAGTCTTGTTGAACACTTTCTAAATAGGACCTGGAAACATCAGAAATACTGTTGTATTATACTAGATGCTGTTCATCCTTTGGCTTTGAGATTTTACCCCATCTCCGATCTGCCACTTTTGGTCTAATGTATCGGTAATGGCCCAGGACTAGTGATCTGCTTGATGAGCAGAGCTCGGGTTCTGTGCACCGCTCAAAGCCACTTCATTACCTCCACTCTCCCTCTCTCGACCTATTCATTACACCTGCAGTGAAGAAGCGCTCAGACGGCTGCCTCTGCAGAGCTGTGTTTGGGATTCAGAAAGGACATGAGGGTGTTTTTTGTTTTGTTTTGCTTTGCTTTATGCTGTTTTGTTCTTTTTTGCAACAGTGTTTACTTGTGAATAAGGCACATTCTATAATAAGACTTGTATGCATAGAAAGAAGAAATGCTGAAAAAACATGTCTATCAGACAGAAATGATTTCAAAATGATGTAAACATTTCATCCTGACAGATGGTCTGTGAAAGATTGACTTTTGTTCCTCCACTGTGACAGTAAAATAAAATTAGAAGGGAGGGTGCAAACCAATATCTAGACCCCTAATATATAATTTAGAGTATGTGTGTGTGGCTCTACTAAAGGTCAACCTGTTTATGACCTTCACTCAGCCCCTCAGCCTATTAAAACTCCTGTTGGAGACATGAGTCAGACCCGGCCTGTTCAATTAAATTTACATTTATGTTCTTAGTGAAAGCATTCTTACTAAATTGACATATGGGCGAATCCCACAAAACTTGTCCCAGTAACTTTACAACCCAAATAAATAAATAAGAAATTTGTTTTAAAATGTATTAGTGGTTCTTAAAATTATATTTTAGTTGTTATGAAAATAATGTCACAATGCAAAATTATTATTATTATTATCATTGTTATTATTGGGCGAGATGCAACCTGGGCGTGTTTCCATGAGATTGATCCATAAAATTAATGTCATCTTCCTGATTTAACCACTAAAAGTGCATTGATTTGTCGAAATACCTTTGTCAGCAGCAGTGCTTTTTATTCACCATGACGCTTTTATTTGTGTATATGTGATCAGATCCCTGGGGGACACCAGACATCTTGTAGCCACCTCACGTTAATCGCGAGGGAATGAGATGTGTCAAGATTCATACAGCTGCTGTGATGTGGATAGACATATAGATGGACTTTATTGAGCCCTCAGGGGAAATTCAGTAAAATAAGAGAGATTACTATGTTTCTGGCTTCTTTAGTTACAGCAGCCTGTGAGTCACGCTGACAGGTAAATATGCTCAGTCACTCCTGACTGAAGATTTTCCCATGTGGAAAATGCAGATCTGCTTATGCTTATGAGTGAAGGAGGGATGTTTTAAGCTCTGGGGAGAATTAATTTTTTTATTTGTTTATTGTAGTGGGAGCAGTTGATGCATATATGAAACAGTGGATGCATATATGAAAAATGTAATGATTAGAAAGTAGTGCTGGGCGGTATGACCAAAAATTTATATCACGGTATTTTTCAAAATTATACCGGTTTCACGGTACATGACGGTATTTTTTTTCCATGCATGACCGGGTGTTAACCATATTTTCTACTGATTGAGAGAGGAAATACTGCAGTATATTGACTTAGAATGCCCTATTTTACTGTCATGATGAGTGAATATTGTCAAAAAATACCACACTAAATAGTGACTTAACACGACCCCTTTTAATACATGTTAACCAGGAGTCACTCTCATTTATAATCGCCACATCGTCTGATAAAATCAACATGAGCTGTTCCCTCACCACAGTGCAACAGTGAAAAGGGACCCCTTTCAAACAGTGTCACGTTCCGAACTTTGTTTAAGCGACATACACCGGTATTGCGGTATTTTCAAAATTCATATCATAACAAAAATAAACTTTTTTGGTATTCGGTATGAACCGGTATACCGCCCAGCACTATTAGAAAGGTTCACTATAAATATATGCCAGATAGATAGATAGATAGATAGATAGATAGATAGATAGATAGATAGATAGATATAGATATATAGATAAATAAATATATACATACAAAATGTGTACATACATTCTTATAGCTCTACGTAAACAAACAATATTGTTGACAAATTAGTTTATTTTTACAAGCTGATGATTTGCACCTCACACGAAACTGTATTACTTTTGCCAGTTTGCAGGAGAAATATTGATTTGGCTCTCTAAAATAAGGGAGTCAGTTGATGGCGAGAGTAAATAACTGCTGACTCTGAAGCCATTAGAGCCTGTCAGACTATCTGTCTGCTCACTGACTGCTGTCTGTCTGTGCACAGCAGTTTGCTTCAGCCAATATGTAAAAAGCTTGATCATTTTATAGACAGGAAAGATGTCTGTTTGGACGATTCCCTTCATAAAACTCGCTTTTCCTTTGTGGCTGTGTCTCAGCAAACCACAATCTGAAGTGTCTAGAGGGATTCACCACACCATGTTACCCTGTAAAAGACTGAACAGACTTAACACTACCATCTATTGGTCATACATGGTGTTACAGGTCTGTCTGAGTTCAAGCGGTGCATATTGGCCTCTCTCCACCTTTCTGTCAATGTCTAGCGTTCCTTCCTCTCTGTAGATTTCCATCACAACCGGAATGAACACACAAACGTGTCGGTCATACGGAAGTTGAGTGTTGCACACTTTTTGCCAGAAGAAATGACAGTTAAAAGCAGGAGCCCTTTGGTTTGTGTAATGAGTGCAGTGAAGCTGTGCTGCTGGAAGCTCGGATGACTCCCTTGATTATCTGAAGGTCAATTGAGCATGCTATTAAGAAGTGGAGGCTGGAGTTCTGAAGAGTGGCGGCACCACAACCAAACCACTCCGTTAAGAATAAAAGGTCACGCATTCTGCCAGCCAGGTGCTTATCATGAGACCTGTCTCCACACTGGGAATAGTTCACGGGAACTGATTGCATGAATATAGTGTGTGTGTGTGTGTGTGTGTGTGTGTGTGTGTGTTTTTTAAGACTGCTTAAATGTGCTTCAAAGTCTTTATTTGCTTAACCTCATGTCATTCCAAACCTGTGCAGCTTTCTTCTGAGGAACACTAAAGGAGATATTAGGCAGAATGTCCTGTCTGCAGCATTTACAATGAATGGGAAATGAACTTTAAAGCTTCAAAAAAGGACATAAAAGCATCATAAAAGTATTATTAAGTTTCTGTGCATATGACTTGATCTCTATATTCCAATTCGATGTCTTCATTTATAAAATAGAACAAATCATTCAGACCAGTTTTGCGGTCTGGATCAAAAGATTAATTGAAAACATATGATTTAAAAGAATGATTTGTTTAGTATAAATGGCATGAGATTCTGTCATATGGCTTCACAAAACTTCACAAAATATAGTGCAGAAGTCATATGAACTATATTTATAAAACTTTTGTTGTGCTGTTTTGTCATTTTGGAGCTAGACCGCCCCAGTCCTCATTCATTCTCATTATATTTTAAAGAATAGCCGGCATATTCTTCACACATTCATCTTTTGTGTTTGTCAAAATAAAGGAAGTCTGGAGAGCCATTCACACAGAACCTGTTTTTGAGATTAAAACTGTGAGACAATAAAACTGTCTGATATGTTTTTGTTGTTGTTGTTGTTGTTGAACTGCTTTTAACTTGTGCACAGCATTTTTAAAACAAAGAACAATGATGCAAGACACAAGTTCAGCAATCAAACAAGTGAAAAACAAAGGAAAAGCAGCAGTCGAATGCAGAAACGTGTTCTGTGTTAACAGCCCCTTATGCATTTGGATCACCATTCAGTCGAGTAAATAATGATAGAATTTTACCTGAACTTTCCCTTTAAGCCTTATGTTTGTGTTCAGGTATCTATTGGAAAATGCCTCAGAGCAACTACAGCAAATTACGTCTCTTATCACCATAGCAATGATCAGTTGCACACTACAGTGACACTTTAATGTTTCAGATCATCAAACAAATTTAAATATGAGCTGAATTACAACAATTCTGCATAGATGAGTGGACCAAAATTCCTCCACAGCGCTGTAACAGACTCAATGCAAGTTATCGCAAATGCTTGATTGCAGTTGTTGCTGCTAAGGGTGGCCCAACCAGTTATTAGGTTTAGGGGGCAAACACTTTTTCACACAGGGCCATGTCGTTTTGGATTTTGTTTTCCCTTAATAATAAAAACCTTCATTTAAAAACTGCATGTTGTGTTCACTTGTGTTATCTTTTACTAATATTTAAATTTGTTTGATGATCTGAAACATTAAAGTGTGACAAACATGCAAAAAAATAAGAAATCAGGAAGGGGGCCAACACTTTTTCACACCACTGTATATGTTTGTTCTCATATCATCCTCTATCTGTCTTTCTCATGTCATTTGAATGATGATTGATATGATATATAGAGCTGCACTATATGTGGAATGCACTTCCATCTCTGTCTTTACCTCTCTTTGTTCTGTCTTATTAGATGTGTTTGCTAACACAACCATCACTATTGCAATTGCTCATACCTCAACTACTTTTAAGAGACCAGACTCACAAAAAAACTTTTTTTTTATTGCAAAGAACATCTTTTTTGACTTGAGGCCCCTTGTGAGGCCCCATAAATTTAGCAGTATTTCACTCTCTATTCTCCAACTACAGATGTCCCATCGTATATGTGGTTTATTTACATTCTTCTCAAGTTAATGCAGCCTGAAGTTTGATTTAAACAGTAGGGTTGAAGTGTTTTACACATAAAGTCACTGTGATTATACTACCACGGGTTGTAGCTCACAACGTTATCAGTGAGATTAACAAACCATTGTTCATTTCATGAAAATGCTATTGATGCCTAAACGCAGACCACCCATGTTTTCCTTCTGTTGCAACACTTGTTGCATAACACTATCCATCTTTTTTTTTTTTAAACTACACAGTTAGGTCATATAAACCAGCAGCAGAGAGTTTTTACTAGAGATCAGATCTAGATAAAAGGAGATTGCCGCTGAGGATTCAGGATCCAGCCGGCTGAGTCAAACCTCAACGAATCGCTTCCAACGGCTTCTGAAGATCAGAGCAAAGCCAAAGCAGAGAGCAACCTGTCGGAAAAATCACACCGCCACTTTCTCCAATGTGAGTTGCTGGCCCGTCTGCGTTTTATTAATCTTATCTTTGACAGACCTGACTTATTCAACAGGAAGAACTAAAAGAGAGGCCATTCATAGCTTCGTCTGTTGTCTTTCTTGCGATGTTTTCCTTCACAACCGTCACGTCTCTAAAGTACAGGCGTGTGTCAGGAACGATCTTTCGATTGTCATGTATTCTTTCATAGCATTTTCTTCTCTTTGTTTTCCTAGGCTTAGCAGCTGTAAGAAAACGCATGTGGGGCATTTCCTGTATGTACTTGTCTTCTGCTGGAAAGCAAACACCGTTCCCTTGCCACCTTTCAATGGAGAGGCCGCTTTTCCTCCCTTCGCTCTCATCCCTCTTTTATTTATGAGCTCACCTCATCAGAAAGAAAGAGAGCTTCTGTATGAATGACACTTTGTTCCGATGTGTAAAAGCATTGTACTCTTGGATTTTCTTCATACGTGTATGCCGAGTCACCGTAAAGGCACTTTTCAGAGCAATGGAAGTTCACCTCACAAATCACTCACTGCTTTTGGCTCTGAAGAGACCCGGTGGCGGAAACCCTCTCGGTCGCGGTCGGATGAAGTACTTGAGTCCAACCTTCAATTACACACAGTAAATCTGATCAGAGCCTGGAGAGCGCAAGCAGGGCTGCTATCAATCAGTCGTATCCCGAAACTAGAGGCCAGGCTGACCCGCTTCTCGTACCAAAGGCAATGTTAATTATGAGTTTTCAATCCAGGCCGAGGGGCTGATCTGTCACTATCACTGCAGTACAGTAGGAATTAAATCAGCGGAGCTTCTAGGATTTCAGTCTTAAGGCGGGATCAGCCCCTTACCTGAATATGAACTGATGTGGCTCAGAGGAATATTTCTTGCATTGCGTGTGTTGATTTTTGCTTTACTTGACATTTCTATTTCAAATAAATGGAATTAATATACATCTAGTTTTCAATAAATGCGCAATGGCCCCTAAAAGAACGTAAGTCTTACTTAAAATTGCGTGGCGTTCATAATACCAAACCAATTAGCATTTATTTAAAAGGATGTAGGCAAAACATTTCTGACAAAGCAATTAACAAAGAGTTTTTTTTTTTACCCGTCAAATTTGTCAGATTTTTTGCACCTCTGTGGTATGTGAGCATGAACTTAAAGAACAGCCAGTATATTAATAACTTTGTAGTAACAGTTTATTAGTAACTGTAACTAATAAAGAATGTTAACTGAAAAATGAACTGGAAATAAATTGTTGCATCTATTAAATCTACATATATAAATCTACTAGCTATTAAATCTACATCTATATAATTAACTTAAGGCTCTTACAGATAGTTACAAATTAATTAATGTATTGAAGTAAGTTGATTTTTTTTATCAAGAAAAAACATTGAAAAAATGATTTTAGTAATTTGTAAATTGGAGATTGATCTGCTTGAAATCTGTGTGTGTGTGTTAACCACAACACAAAAAAATAGCATAAATTGGTATGTATACATTTTATATAATGTTAATTAAATATTATGTTATTTGTAATGTTTATTTTGTTGTTTTTTTTTGTAAAAAAAAAAAAAAAAGTAATTCATAAATTGACAAAAATGAATGAATTTGAACCTTTTCATATAAAGACCAAAATAATGGGGAAAAAAAGTTTGAAAATCGACACACTGCAGTTGTAAAAAACAAATAGCATTACATGATCAAGTACACCTGTGGTTACTCTGCTAGGACACCTGTGGGAGCTGACATCATACATCTACTATGTAGCCTCTCTAAATAAAGTCTAGAAATGCCTATCAATTAGATGTATTGTAGCCTGTAAATAAGCTTGAAGCCCGAGGTGTGTATGAAATACATAGGAGCATGTAAACAACTTTACGATGATAACTGCAGGTATCTAATAAAGCAGACTGGCGGTTTTGCGAGGCTTTACGCTGTCAGTGACTCATACTACAGAAACCCTTGCTGTCAAATGCCGTGACTTGTTTGCCCTGGAGGAGCGTGAGAGGTTTTCGGTGTGGTCGCATTCATATGTGCGCACGTTGACGATGTTCCCGCGTGTTGATTCTTATCGGCTTGGGTTTACATTAGATGTCACACTGATTTGATTTAACGAGATAACGGGACATCAGTAAACCTCAGCCTCCACAGATTTTCAGAGCTAGATGCTCATTCATGAGAAAAAAGAATGTCATGGAAGCGATGATAAGGGTGCCATCCAATGCTTATTTGTTTTGTCTAAATTGAATTAGTCATTCGTTAAGCTAGTGGGAGAGTTAATTGTATTTGAATTAATTGAAGGGGGGTAGGCTGAGAGAGGAGATGGTGTATTATTACCATATCAGGCAGAGAGAGGGAGCGATTAAACATAGTGTGGTGAATGTTAATATCTGGACGGATAGTTTTGGGTCTGCATGAGCGAATCTGTGTTTGTTGGAGCCCAGCGGGCCTGCTGCTTTTGTATGCTTTATGATTTCTTGCTTGAGAAGTAGCCGTGATACTTGATGACATATTTATTCTATTTTATGTTTTGTTAGACTTCAAGTAGGAGGATTTCTGGGTGAACGCTGAAGAGGTGCAATTGTTCATTAATTTTTAGGGCAATTTGGGCGTGAATAAAGGTGCTGCAATTGATTTTTATATTGCACACATAAAATGGCCCTTCAGCCTGACATATATCACTGAAAAAGATGTCCTGAGAAATCCCAAGCTGCAAAAAAGAGAGCCAATCAGAAACACTCTCTGCCTGTTAATGCTGTTAGTTTAGCATGACTGCCTAATTGACTGCTTTATCTAATGCTGACACATACAACCTTATTGTAAATTGTTACTTAAATATTTTGTGTGTGTGAGTGTGTGTGGATGCTGTATTAGCAGATTTCATCTCTCTGCACTATGACCAGCAGAGGGAGCTATATCAAATGGATTTAGCACTGGACCTTAAAGTGTGACCACACGCACATTTGGTCCTGTCGGGATACAGAATGGATTCTCTCTCCAATAGAGCATTAATCAGTCCATTTGATTTAATGACTGTTCTCACCCCATTCAAAGCACTCACACATCATTTTGCAACCATCATTGCTCACTCCTACTGTTAACGAAGACAGTGCAACCTTTTTAGATGTTTGACAGTAATGGACTAAAAAAAAATAAAAAAATCCTTCACCCTTTTCTTTTTTTTTCAGATTGTGCTGCTTTATGTTGATAAGGCAGAGAAAGCAGGAAGGAGTTATTGAATGGGGGAAGTATACTGATCAACTGTAATAAAATATAATATAATTTAATATAATACATAAAAAATTAGGAAATTTCCAATTTTTCCCACATTCCTTTTGTATCTTACGGATTTTGATCTATAATAAATATATAAGTATTATATTTTTTATTTAATTTTTTTCAGAGCATGGCGAAGGTCATTATTGTTTACCTCGTTCTTTCAGAAACAGAAGTTGTGTAACCATCTCTGCCTCAGTGGCCGTTAGTGTGTGCTTCGTGAAGTGCAGTGATGAAGACTACGGAAATGAGGGTGTAGGTGCTAAGCATGAGACATGTAGCCCAGGGGCTGATTTCTCTGCTGGACCCAGTCAGCTCTGAGAGTAGTAATTTAGTAATTTGAGAGTCTGTCTGCCTTCACTATATTGTAGAACAGAAAGTAATGTCTTGCATAGTTAACACTAGAAGCCTTGTCTTCATTGAGATGGTGATCTACCCTTTATGGGCTTGTAACTGACACTTTTTATTTTCCTGTGGCATATATTGTGTCACTTTTTGTGTTATTTATTCCCGACAGGCTTGCGTGATTTCTGCTTAAGTTGGTTTTCGAGGGTTTTTCGGTGTGCTCATTTGAGGTTTGCGCTCTTGATGGACAGTTTTATGAATGAAGGCAAGGGTGATTCTAAGTTAAACTGATAATTCTATGTGTTTTCTCTGAACATACGAGCATACACCTATGCTGACAGAAAGCGAGTGGAAAGAAAGTGCTGCAGGCACACACTGAAACTCTCTCACGCTCTTTATACTTTAAGATGGTGCCAACTTGTCAGGTCTAGTAAGTTTGACGGTAGACTGTCAATTTAAGTCTATATCTATCTATCTATCTATCTATCTATCTATCTATCTATCTGTCTGTCTGTCTGTCTGTCTGTCTGATTATTTTAGATCAGGTGGCTGAGTGTGTGTGCATTGTTTACCTGGGGAAGAGATGGCAGCAAGATGCTCTATGGGAAGAAGGCAGGATGGTGGAGGCAGTGGTATAATCTGGGCAATGTACTGCTGGGAAACCTAGGGGCCTGGCATTCCTGTGGATGTTACTTTGACACGTAATAGATTGAGGAACATAACAAAGGGTTCAAGGTGTTGCCTTGGCCTGCAAATTCCCAAATCTCAATCCAATTGAGCATCTATATGGGATGTGCTGGACCGATTAATTTGATCCATGGAGGCCCCACATTGCAACTTGCAGGACTTAAAGGATCTGCTGCTAATGTCTTGGTGCCAGTTACCACAGAACAACTTCAGAGGTCTTGACATATCAGAGATATGGTAGCGTGAGGTGGACTTACATGATACCAGACAGGTGATTTTAATGTTGTGGATGATCAAGTGTATATATTCTGTCAAGCAGCCTTTCTGTGTAATATTGCATAACTTAATCTCTCAGTTCAGTTTTGGGAGTTGTTTGCCTCTGGGTATTGACATTTCTCTGTGTTTATGAGTGAACGTATGTGTCTTCGCATGCAAGGTGGAAGTGCAAGTCTCTCACTATTCCTCCATCTTTTGACAGGCAGTCTTTTAAAACTTGCGAGCCAGTTCTTCACAACCCATCCTTCACAAAGATCAAGCTACAGGTTCCAACAAGATTGCTTCTGTGGCAAAAATAGCTTTCATTCGGGTCCATCCTGCTCTTGTCTCCTTCTCATCCTCATGTTGATCCAAACCGGTTTGATTCTCTTTCTTATGTAGAGCACAAAAGCAGAGGTTTAGCAAAATCTCCCTGCTGATGTTTTTCATGCAGTGAAATGTCAGCTGGGGCGTACACTGTCAAGCTACAAAAACAACACAAGAAAAAAAAAACATAAAAATATCATAATAATAGTCTATATAACTAATTAGAATTTTAATGAAGTACAGACTGCAATTTATGTTATAATTTGCGCTACTACATATTCTACATATGGAAGTTACTAAATGATGATTTTTTTTTTCTCAAGTATTCCTTTATGAACAGTGTTTCCATTTGTTTTTTACATTATTCATTCAAATTACTGTATCTCCCTGCTGATGTTTTTCATGCAGTGAAATGTCAGCTGGGGCGTACACTGTCAAGCTACAAAAACAACACAAGAAAAAAAAAACATAAAAATATCATAATAATAGTCTATATAACTAATTAGAATTTTAATGAAGTACAGACTGCAATTTATGTTATAATTTGCGCTACTACATATTCTACATATGGAAGTTACTAAATGATGATTTTTTTTTCTCAAGTATTCCTTTATGAACAGTGTTTCCATTTGTTTTTTACATTATTGATTCAAATTACTGTTATTATTTTTGCATTAGCTTTATTAGCACACAAAACATGATCAATTACCATTATTTACAGATTCAGTACATCATCATTCAGTAGTGATATATAGAGGTCAAATCAATGCAAACTATTTTCATTATAACACAACAACTAATTTTCATTGTAAGCAAATTATTTCATAGAGCAACTAATAACAGCATCTAGCGTAACAAGTCTAATTCTTCACTGTAATACCATAACTTTGAAAGGCCTCCGTATAAATTTAGTTAATTCTAGCATATTCAGACACAGCAGGGTCGTTTTCTTTACTAACCCTCTTTTTTCCCTCGTTATATTGTTGTCTTAAATTACTATAATGCCCTAAATATGTAATTACACAGAAGAGACATGATTCCCAAAAGCCTAAGTAATTGATGTAAAAATGCGGCAGGCCAAGACATTTAGCCTTGTATGTGCAGCCACACAATTGCTGTAATTACCCAGAGGATCAGTACTGTGTAACCTGGCTAAACCAAGGCTGGCAAATTGGGAATTTGTGGCAGATGTTTTAGAGAGGCTTGGAGAACCACTGCTCTGGTTGTCTTATTTCTGTATGTGACGGATCTATTTGAGTTCCTCACGAAATGTTGTCCTGTTGATTAAATCTGGCACAAATGACCTATTTATGGCAGGGTGTTTATCCAAAACAACAGAAACAAGCACCCGGCAAAAGAAGCCATTAGTTTTGTTGAGCGAAGAGGAAGCTGACCCCAGGTCAGATGAATCACGCTGTTTGCTGTTTTTCCGGGCGGTGTTTGGCAGCTCGTGATTTCCCCCAGGTGTCCAAACAAGCACCCGGCAAAAGAAGCCATTAGTTTTGTTGAGCGAAGAGGAAGCTGACCCCAGATCAGATGAATCACGCTGTTTGCTGTTTTTCCGGGCGGTGTTTGGCAGGTGTCCGGAGTGAAGACCGTGACCAAGTACACAAACATTAGCGCTTCCGATCTTTTTCCGGGTGCCTTTGGATGCTCAGTAGAACCAGATGGTCCATTAGAAGAGCCTGTTGGATCTGTTGCCCACTCTTAACCGCTGCTACTACCCATTTCTATTAAACTTGACTGTAAAAATGACTAGCGGCTTTATGCGTTGAGTCATGTTGGCTTTGGTGGTGGTGGAGCAGGTTTTTATAATGCAGGCTGAGCACTGCATTCAGAGACAGATAAAGAGTGCTTTCACACGAGAGCGGTTCGTTTTGTTCAGTCGGTGTGAAAACAGTTTTTCAAACTCTGGTGCGCACCAGCAAACCACAAACCAAGTGTGCAAACTGCCAAAGACAGCTTGTTCTTTAGTATCCACACCAGATTTCACATCGCACATTTGATGGAAACAGAATAACGAAATGGAATGTTCTGTGAAACACGATTTTGACATGGTGAGTGTGAATTGAAGTTGAAACAGCTTGAAACAGTAAGAGCTGGTGAATACGAGTGCTTGGCCGCAGCCTTTATGCGCTCTGTTTTTCAGATGCTGGGCATTCTTGTGGTCAGAGAAAGGAAATGTCAGCCGCAATGGACTGAAATGGTGGTCCTCGCTGTTAACGTACACTCACCGCTCTGGGGTCTGCTCTCACATAGGTGGTCTGTGGGAGTAATGGATGAAGAATTACAGTAGTATACAGTACCCTTTGTAAACGCCATTGGGTAATTCTCAATGATTTGAATTATTTAAAGAATAGCAGAGTTACAAGACAAAAAGATATATTGTGCGGAGTGCGTTTTAAACTTTCCAACCTTAAGAAAACCATCTGTGGTTTGAGATTCAACTATGTTGACAGTGCAGAACTCATGCACTGAATGTACCTGTTTCAGCTTTTGTTGTAGGGAAGTTGAAAGGAACATTTTGTCCTATGTTGAGAAGAACCAGCCCTATCTGACAGTTAGGTCAACACAGTTTATCATAAAATCAAAAACATAATATGGTCATGTGCAAGGCTGTCATTTAATTAAAAACCTGTATATGGTCTGCACATGGTGACGGAGTAGCATTCATGTTTTGTGTAATTCCACACAATGCCTCACAGTTTGACCCTTCACAATCCTGACAGCGTTTCTATCTTCAGGCAACTGTGGAGGGCTGATGAATAAAACATCAAGCAGTGGTTGGTTGAATCATCACCTGCATGGAAAAAGAGAATTATGCTTCTATTTCTAGATGTTGATAATGCACTCTGGGCCACCATGCCACGCACATTGTGAAACCAAACACCAGGGAGATTATTTATCTGTGTCAGGTCAAGGCAAGATGACTCTGGGTGCTGAATCCTCAATGAAAGCTTATAGTTTAAATTGCCACAGCATGACAAAGGAATTGCGTTTGATTAAAGTGATTGGTGTACTGAATTCTGCAGGGCCTGTCTGCTGTGACCCATAACCCTGAGATATATGGAGAGCACAGATCTGATAATAGAGGAAGGAGTGCCCTGCTAAAGCCAGAATTGATTTTCACCAATATTTTGAGTTTTGGATGCTCTTTATAACGAATTTGAAATGACAAAAAAGCATAGAAGAAGTACAGCAGGTACAACAAAATTGCACCATATGACATTTCTTCTGAAGCGCTTTGTGAGGAACAAACCGAAATTTAAGCTGTTCACTAAAAATCTTGATAACTCTCCTTGCTTTTTCATAAGTAGCCATGCCTGATTTGTGAACAAACATTTATCTTGAGCCTGAATAAACTGAATGATTCATGCACATTTTGTAAATATTTTGTTCACAAAGATCTTGTTAATATTTTCATGAATTAGAAGATAATTAGTGAATAATTAGTGATAATTAGTGAATATCAACTTAAATTTTGAATTGTTCCTCACATAAAGTTATATGACATCAGCATTCTTGAATGTATAGAGCACAAGTTGTATGGGCCACTTTTATGATGTTTTTATGGTGTTTTTGCCTTCTTTTTGAAGCCTGAAATCCCCAGTTTTCATTCACTTTCATTTTTTAAAAAACGTGGCGTGGCTATTCTTCAAAGATATTTTTTTTGTATTCCATTTAAGGAATAAATCATAATACGGATTTGAAATGAAATGAGGGTAAGTCAATGGTGTCACAATTTTAATTTTTTCAGCGAACTAATCCTTTCACCAGCAAGATTTCTTTGGTCACCAGAAAAGCAAAACTGGTGTTTTCAGCAGAGCTGCTTTAGCTATTTACCTCCAAATAGGACAGATGTTTTTTTTTTTCTTCCCCAATTTGATGCATATGTATTGTGGTATTTAGAAATAATCCACACAGTTGGGGCATTTGGGGCTGGTAAAAATGCTGGACATCCTTCAGTCATGTCTGTCTCCCAGCTCTTCTTTTATAGCCTCTTTCTCTCATCCATTGATGTGAATCTGCTTTACAGAGCTGTAAAATACAAAGACACGCACGCACACATAAAGATTTCGACAAAGTGCAGGTCCTCGCCCACACCGTGTGTTGAGGCTGTGTTTAATCTGGACCAGCATCTGTGTGGTATCTGCCCATGCTGAATGTATCCCATTGTTTGCAGTGGTATTCACTCTTAAACCGGCATTATCATTATAGGGGAATTCTCCATGCGTCCTGCAGAACCGGAGAGTCGGTGCCAGTCGGCAGAGAAAGTTTTACAGCACCATTAGCGGTTTTGCCAGGATTGTGGTGTGTTATCTCTTTATAGCAGAGTAGAGGGATGGTGAGGGAAGGAATAGGATTGCTACAGGACCGTTGTTCGCTAACATAGCATGCAGGGACTGCAGCCAGCCTTACAGGGCTCAAAGCAAGGCACACTTCTTTGGATCTGCTGTACTACATCACTGAGGGAATGAGCACACTCCTATGTTCTTGTATTTTCTCATATTTCTGTTGGCAGACACTATTAGCTCATTTACTCTGGTTTGTTTTGATGTCTAACAGAAATGGTTTTACACAATTTTGGAATCGCCTGTGCTAGTGCACTCCACCGCAAAGCAATGAGGGAAAGAGGGGGAAGAAAACAATAAAGAAAGAAGGACAAAACATGGTTTGGAATAAGAGAGAAGGTCAAAGCCGTGGCATTGTGGGGAGTACATGTGCTTGTGACACATTAGAGCAGTTGTCACAAGGGTACAGGTTTGAATTCAGCCTAAGCCATGCCCTGATCCCATTCTCAGTTTCTTAATTTTATTGTCTGCTTTCTGCTTTCAAAAAATGAAAATTCCTTAATCATTTACATCTCTAAACCAAGAATATTATCATTAACTAAAACTAAAACTGTTAAAAATATTTTTGTTAATTTAATTAAATCTGATATAAAATAAAGTAAAACGTTGAGTGCCTGAAAGTAACTGAAAATAAATAAAAACTAAAACCTAAATAGTAATATTTAATAAATAAATAAATACAATTAAAATTAAACCTTAAAATATATACAAAATAATTAAAATATTAATAAAAACTATAATTGCATTTACATAATATTAAAATAACTTTGATCAAACCTAAAAGTAAATGTTTATCAGAATGTTCAAACTGCTGTTTTCCAGATTATGAAAGTGAACCTTAGTAAATTTCATTCATGTTTACATTCAATTCATTCAATTGCATCACATCACAGCCAGTTGCAAGGGGCATGAGAACCAATAAAACTGGATGTCACTGTCATTTAAACACAATTTGGTGCTAGACAGCAATGTGTGCAAGTATGACATTTGAGACATACTGTATGGTGGAGAGGAAATATTTTATGCAAATAAAGGCTTGAATTTTGTTCCTTTTCGTGACATATGATTTTATGGAAGAAAGAAAATAATATGCCTTGAAAGAGCGAACCTGGATATGTACGCTCTGATTATTTCTGGTCCTGTGCTTGAGTTGATAATGCGTAATCGATAGCATTAGTGTGCTGTAGGCATGACCCATGGATCACAATCAATGGAGTAGTCATGTTCTTGCTGTTTTCAACTGCACATACATAATTCACATGTGACTCACAGGGCCCAGATGACAAGATATTGCACCATTTTCAATATCTCGGCTGACTCATCTCCATCCTAGAAATCTGTGCGGCCTTGTAACCATGCTCGACTAATAATAGTGATGAGTCTATCGGACACAGAACATCAGTTCTGTGGTGCCTTTTCAACACTTCTCAGAAAATGGACATTTCTATTCAATAACAATATGTTTAGCCAGCAGTTTTTTGTTTTCCTTCATTTTTCTTGTTTTCTCTCCAGCGCAGAGTGCGGTCTTTTTATGGTTTTTAAAAAGGATGGGAGTTTTCTTTGTAGCAATTTCAGCCATGCATGCCAAAACCACAACAGATGCGCCATTCGCAGGCCACTCTGTCTGCTCATTAAAGATTGGCAGCTGTCTTTTAGCCCAGCTGAGAAGTTAGCATTAGCAGCAGCATGTGACTCATTGGGTTCTTCCCTGCTTGAATATCCAGCTTAACCTGGTATCTGTGTTTTGGAAAATATACCATGGTTCTCAGTTGATCTAAACTGGACATTAACTTCAGTAGTCCGAGGTTGTCATTAGGTAATCTGTGTTTAACCAGCAGCAGAGCTACTACCAGCTGATTATACCAGTTTAAAGTGGTCAAGCTGGATTTTGGAACTTAGTAGCTGGTCAGCCAGCTAATGACAGCTTGGAACAATTAACAAACACATTTTAGAGAGTTTAGAAAACCATTTACTATCTTAACCAGCTGATGACCATCTTGGACCAGATTAGAATAGCTAATGACTGTCTTAGACCAGTTATTGACCAGTTTAGAGTACCCATTGCCCATCTAAGACCAGTACATGTGCAGTTTATACCTTCTTGGAACAGCTTAGACTAGCTAATGTTTATCTTAGTCCAGTTAACAGTTTATATCAGCTAGTGACCATATTAGATAATTTAATAGGCAGCCTAGATCAGCTACAGTAAGATCAGCTAATGAGAAGCTAATGGCCATTGTAGACGAGCTAATGAGCAGCTTAAACCAGTTTAGATCAGCCAGTGACCTTAACTGGCTGATTACCATCTCGACCAGCTTAGACTATCTAATTACTATCTTAGACCAGTTAAAGGGGTCATATGATGCGATTTAAAACGGCTTGTTCTAACACGCCCCCACATGTCTACGTCACGATGTGGGAAGATTTGCATAACACCATAAACACATTTCATTACACCAAATACACAAAATATTGTTATTTTTAGCAACATCATATGACCCCTTTAATGACTTGTAACCCTACCCAGGCACCAAAGGAAAAAAAGAAAAAAAAAAAGAAAGAATGCTCACTGCTCTGGTGTGTTCACGGGGTGTGTGTGTGTTCACTACTAGTACTCACTGCTGTGTGTGTGCACTTGGAAGGGTTAAATGCAGAGCACAAATTCCATGTATGGGACACCATACTTGGCTACATGTCACGTCACTTTATGCAGCTTAGTCCATCTAAGACCAGCTAACAAACATCTTTGACCCAGGTAATACCATCTTAGACTATCTAATGACCAGCTTAGGCTAGCTAAAGATTATCTTAGACCAGCTAATGACCAGCTTTAAGGTAAAATCAGTTGCTAATGACCAACTTGGACCGGCTTAGACTAGCTACCATGGATGACAACCAGTTAAGATTAGAAAAATGCCAATCTAGACCAGTTTTTATGCTGCTTAGACAAGTTAAGACCAGCTAATGACCTTTTTAGACCAGTTAATGGCCATTTTAGACCAGCTAATATGCAGCTTAGACCAGCTAAAGACCATCTTAGGCCAACTAATAACCAGCTTTAAGGTAAAATCAGGTAACGTGTTCCAAAACACAGCTACCAAACTGGATTTTTCAAGCAGGATATCAAGGTGATGCAAGAGGAAGTGTCTTAATCGCACAGATTAAACACACTAAGATAACAATGTTGATTGTAGTATTGAGTAGTAGACACAAGAGTGGGATAGACCTTTGATTGCACACCTGCAGCGTTGTGAGACCTTGTATTTTGTGCTTTTTCAAGACGTGAAAACACTTACAGGTCCTGCCAGGTCAAGGAAAGGACACAGTGAGCTTGTTTATACTCCCTAACTGCCAGTTACTGTAAAGTGAGTGAAAGTGCTTCTAAAATGAGTTGTGTTTCTTTTCTGCCTTGTGAAATCCTGGAGCAGTGCTGGTGCACTGATTTAAGTAAAAATTGTGTGGTTTGGGGTGTATTTTCTGACCCTTTGCTCTGCTTCTGAATGGTATTATTACAGCGCTCTGATCCTAAATGCTGTTTGTGCCATACATGCTCATTTAAATCACATTAGTAACTTTCCCAGGGAAACTTCAACAGCAGTGCAGGGCGTAAGTAAATGCCTGGCGTGCGCACACTCACGCATGCTTAAGCGGACACACACACACACACACACACACACAAACACACTTGTGGCTTTGATGTACTGCACAAACACTGCGGTGTGTCAGTTTTCCCAAGCTGCACCTGTCAGGCAAGCAGGAAAAAAACTGAGACAGGGAACATGTCTTACTAACCTGATTGCATTGTCAGGAAATGCGGTGATTAATGTGGGTGTAATGTCTGTAGCCAAGTCATGTGGGATTGTGTGGTTCCACCGTCTGGCCATGGAAAAATCTCGCTCGTGAGCATGTCGTCACAGATCAAATAGCTACCATAAATGACATGCTTTTTGTAGCTTCATCATGCTGCAAAAAAATGCACAAAAAAAAAAAACCTATGATAAAGAGAAATCTTTTTTTGCTTTAGATAGGCAGAAGTCTGCTGAAATCTTTAAGATGCACAGAATATGCTTTAGGGAAACGCCAGTTTGTCAAGTTTTTCCTGTGTACAGCAGGACAACTGTGTTGTTTTGATGCAGTTTGTTTTGGCAGGACCTCCATTTCCACCAGCTGTGGTGCGGGAGACCAAATCCGCCCGTGTTTCTGCTTTCATTCACCCATCCCTCTAGGCTGTCCTGGCTTCTACACCCAGATGGGTTATTGTCTATGATGGATGCTGTCGATAACGCCTGCCCTTTACTGCAGACACACAAGCACATTACGCTGTGCCCAGATCTGCCCTGCACTTCGCTGCCTTGCCCATGTTTTGTAACTGAGGTTTTGTTTTGTTTTTTAAAAATAAAAAATATAAAAGGCTCTGCCCGTTTATTTTTAGATCTGGCAGTGTTGTAAAGCCTTATGCGAGTAGAAAATTCAGATTAAAGAGAGGCATTCATAGCTTATTTTTGGATTCTTTCGTAGAGTATTTTCAACAAGTTGTAAAAGAGTCCCACTACAGGAGAAGAATGGGGCTCTTTTAAATGTTCTTGAAAGTGTGCTATGAACAGTTTCTTTTTTCTTTATCTAAAAGTCAGAATTTTGTTAAAAAAGCAGTGAATCATCAAATGTAATTGTTCTTAGGAATTTGCTTTTTTATTTTATTTTTCTCAAAATGCCAAGGGGTGTTCTGCCCGTTTATTTTTAGATCTGGCAGTGTTGTAAAGCCTTATGCGAGTAGAAAATTCAGATTAAAGAGAGGCATTCATAGCTTATTTTTGGATTCTTTCGTAGAGTATTTTCAACAAGTTGTAAAAGAGTCCCACTACAGGAGAAGAATGGGGCTCTTTTAAATGTTCTTGAAAGTGTGCTATGAACAGTTTCTTTTTTCTTTATCTAAAAGTCAGAATTTTGTTAAAAAAGCAGTGAATCATCAAATGTAATTGTTCTTAGGAATGTGCTTTTTGAAAAATGCTAAAGTTTTTATTTTATTTTTCTCAAAATGCCAAGGGGTGTAATCATTAAAGTAAATAAAAAGTGATAATAAATAATAATAAAAAACTCTAACAACTTAAATATGTACATGTTTAATACATGTTTAAAATCAAATACACTAGACTTGTTTTACTCTTTGTACCACAAACAAACAAACAATGAATAAATAAATAAATAAAAATTGAATTCAAGTCATTGTAAAACTTTTTAGATGGAATGTTCATCAGCTATATCTAGTTTCCTGTCATGACTCTTTCTTTCCCTGAGACATCATTAGCAGAAATATAGCAGACATTTTACATTGACACCGGAAAATTCTGCCCTGAAAGTTCTGTTGAGCGACGCAATCCGTGTAGCGATCTCTGTTGTTTATCTGGCCTCTATTTTCTTTGGAGCGGCCACACAGTGGCAGGTATTAGACGTGCTCTTCCAGAAACACATTTGAGGTCACCGACCAGTTAGTAACAGCAGGACTCAATTAATACAAACACTGAGGCTTTGGTCTCATTAATTCAAGCCCATTTCCAATTGTGTGTCGGTTTTTCTTTGGTTGTGTAATTGTTTACATCTGTGTGTGTGTCCATGAGCAGTCGTCACAAAGTGGATTGTTGTTGAAAGTCTCTGGGAGGCGCTGGCACAAGATAAGAGAGACAACAAGGCTGTGTAGGCATTTCACTTTATGATTTTGTTTATGACATCTGTAACCTTGCAATTTGCGGTATCAATGTTTGCGCTGCATATGGTATCAAAAGTCCTGTCTCGTGCATTGTTGGACGTTCAATTAAGCAGATCTGCATTGCTTTTGCTTGCAAACAACCTGCCACTCGGGACTCAAAAAGCTGTATATCAATGCCAGCTTCTGAGATGGAATTAAATATTGTCTGTTTTTATCATACACCATCTGAAGCATGGACTAGACGCAACCCGTGACATTTCCTTCTTGACAGCACTGCCTATTTGATGTATGGGAGTGTCTGAGAGTGTGTGGTGTTTAATAGGATTTATAGGACTGAGGTTTGTAGAGGGAGAACAGTCTTTTGAGGAAAGAGATGCTGAGGGAATTTTGTGTGATAAAAGTTTCAAATAGTAGTACAAAAATGTTAGTTTGTTCTTCTGTTTTGAAGTATGCGTGGGGCCTCATCAAGGACGGTTACAATATAAACTCTTGAATATTAAGTATTACTCAAAACTTTCATCTCTTCAGTGATTGCTCAAGCTACGCTCGGCCGGTAGTCCAATAAAAGGACCTGTTTACTGACTCTGATCACATGCCAAAAAGTTGTTAGAGGCCTGCTTCTCTTTAAAATTGTGCCAAGACAGGTTTTGTGTGTGCTGGTGCATGCATTTCTGATACTGTTTGTTTTCTCTTTTGTTTTATTTCTTAGCAATACAGAAATACAATATAATAGTATCACTTAAATTTCTAAACTAATAGCATACGGTGAAATGTGTAATTTCTATGTCAAAAGCATCTCCATATAGTTGCAGAGATAACACTTTTAAACAAGTCGAGCTTACCTATATTTGTGTCCACATATTAATTATTCAAAGTATCAGAATTTTAGCAATTAAGTAATTTATTTATAACCATAAAACATTTTTTATGTAAAAATACATCTCATAACTCTCTTTCTTTTACAAAAGTCTGTCATTTTCACCCCTGCAGTTGAAAAGAAATTACCCTATTTTTTTTCTGCATGTGCATGAATCGGGCTGCATGGTTTGGTTTGTGCTAATAGCTTTCTTATGGGGAGATGGTTACGGGCCGGCCCTATTGATTTTCCTTCTAGCCGCCTGGCCTGGGATGAAAGACCACGTCTCCGGCAGGCGCTCGCTATAGAGTGAGTGCTGAAAAGCAGCAGTGGGATAGCTGAAGTGCAAGGAGAGGATCCAAACCAACGTCCCCAGACCCGGCCCTCTTTACCTTGGGGTCTGCAGAGGCTGAGTGAAGCCTGGCTCGATGCCTTGTGAAATGGAGCCAAGGCCTAACCACCATTTGCTGTTGTTGGAGCAACCATAGTCCTGGTTGGTTAGGCGAAGATAGTGTTTATTTTTCTGTGAAA
>NW_015558595.1:1569580-1570281 GCF_001515605.1 Sinocyclocheilus anshuiensis | reverse complement strand
AAAGAGTGTACTGGCAGTATATTCTACATCCTGGACTTTGTTTCAAAGGGTCATATCATGAGCAATCAAATTTTCCTTTGAGATAAAATAACTTGATGTGCTATGAAAATAATACAGTAATGTTCAGAACTTCGAATCTGATGAATCTATGGGGAAAAAATTACTCTTTCTAAACATATGTAACTTTGTGACATCACAGAGGTTCAGTTGTGCAGGGTCCCTTAATCCTGCCCTGGAGGGTCACTGATGTACAGAGTTTAGCTCAAACGCAGATCAAACTCACCTACCTTTTATTTTTCTAGTAACTCTGAAGACCTTGATTAGCTTAGCTAGCTTCTATCTTTGATTAGGTTTGGAGATAAACTCTGCCGGGGAATGGCTCTCCAGGACTGGATTTGAAGAACCATGAGTTAGTGCATCAGCACTACCTCCCACTTTTACATGTCAGTGATGAGCATTAGGTGATCAGTAACCTGGTCTGATTAGCAGTGGTGGAAAGAGTACTGAACAAATATACTCAAGTAAAAGTACCATTACCTTCCAAAAAATGTAGTGTGAGTAGAGTAAAAGTACTTGTCCAAAAAACTACTTGAGTAAGAGTAAAATAGTAGCCCATTTAAAAGTACTCATGAGTATTGAGTAGTGAGTACTGAGCTGTGGATTCTACCCCCTCATAATAAACGCTGTACACCGCAATTGAT
>NW_015558595.1:1569148-1569456 GCF_001515605.1 Sinocyclocheilus anshuiensis | reverse complement strand
AGTTCAGCATCACACACCATGATATGGGTTAAAATGAGAGCCCATTTCTCTCCAAAACGGCGCCAGTTTGAGCGTTTTGCAATAAAGAAATAAAAATAATGTTGAACTTGAAAATTGTTTATGCACGAGTGCACTTGCTAAATGAAGGCGGATTGCATAAAATGGATTTAAAAAAAAATGTTTATTAACAGCTGCAGTTTTATTACATCACGCACTGGCACAGATGCAGTAGCCTATATTAACGCCACGGGTCATCAATAAGGTGCAGATTTGGTCCTCAATTTGTGTTTCCAACACACTTTTTCACA
>NW_015558595.1:1562832-1569138 GCF_001515605.1 Sinocyclocheilus anshuiensis | reverse complement strand
TATATATATATATTGTTAATAAAAAAAGTAAAAATGTAAAATATTTCTGCTTTTAATTAAATAAGTCTGCTTTTTTATGACATTTAAGTCTCTAATAGAAGTGACTGTAATGGGGAAAACTGCATTCCCATTTTGCTTGATGATGTCAATAGTATTGAACTTCCGAAAATCACTGTTTGGTCAACAGATGTTTGTGGTGTAATTTGGAAGTGGCATAACTGGAAATCTAACTCAAGGTTGCGGGGAGATTTATGGAGCACAACTGCTTGTCTTTTGCTTTGTAAACACTGTGATATTTCTAAATTCATCTAACTACACATCTAAATAAATTTTTCTGATTCAGCCCATAATTGCTTTGCTGAAATTTCAGTTTGGAAACAGTGCACTATTCAAGCCAGTCTTCAGACCATCTGTTTTAAAGCACTCAACGTGTGAAGTCTTAACACATACCCTCTCACTCTACAATGCTCACTTGCCCGCCCAGCAAATCAATTGATTTATTTTTACACTCGTGCCAGGCTTACTTCGCTTGTTTTAGCTCAGCAGATGCTGCAAATGAAGCAGTTATGGGGTCTTCCTGTGCTGAATGATCTGGATCTGCCAAGAACAAATCCATTAATTTCAGGGGCTTTGGGTGAGTTATATTCATTATAACATCTAAAACAGATTCCAGTGAAACAGCTGAGGAATACTTTCTCCATCCATTGTTCTTTGCCCTCCCTCTGGGCCCATTTAAACTGGGATATTGTTCTGTTTGGCTTCGTTTAAAGCTTAATTGGATTGTTACGAGGCCGGAGCTGAATGATTTTACATACAGAGCAAGTCTATTACGTGCTGGCATGTAAACACAAAACACATTACGTATGACAAATGCGTATCCCCCGTGACTGGTCTGCAAAGGATAGATGCTAAACATGCAGCATAATAGGAAATGAGAAGCTAAACCCACAGAGACAAAGATGAGGAGATGATTTGCATCTCTCCTGCAAGATTTGTTCTGTTCTTTGGTGAATAACTACATTTTGACACATCTTATTTGCCTCATAAAATATATCACTCCCTGTTCTCACGTTCATCCTTCCAAAAGCACAAGTAAAATGTGGTTTGGCACAGTCATTCTCAGTGTGAGTCGTGGTGGTATATGAAAGAGATTACCGAGGCAAGTTAAGCCAAAGCTTTCCATATGATTTCTGCTTTGTAGTATGCAGCTCTCCAGTAGGGCCGGAGCCGTGGGCCACAGATGGTGCAGCCTGCGTGTCTGGCCCTGTCAAACATGCCCCTCGAATTATTAATTCGAATAATTAACCTTCAATTAATACGCCCTTCGAATTATTAACATTCAATTAATAACGCCCTGTCAAACATGCCCCTCGAATTATTAATCCAAATTATTAACGTTATGACACGCATACTGAAAACAGGTCATTTCAGATATGCACTTTAAAGGTCCCCTGAAGTGCCTTGAAACATGCAGCATTATTCTATGTGGTGACGTAATTTCAACTGAAACAGGAAGACAGGGTGGGACATATCGAGCAGCCCCGCCCCCTTTTTAAATTAGCCAATAGCGTTTTGTTTATATCTGCACGGGTCAGAGCCGTTGAGCTCGGTAAAGCTGCATTTGACAGCCACAGTCTAATAGATTACCCCCTAGATTCAATATGAAACTCTAGTAAAACAAAATAGTGATCATAATCGCATTCACTGTACAGGAAATACTACACTGTGAACAAGCGAACGATCTCAGCTGCAGCGTCAGCGTCTATTTATAGTGTAGGGGGCGGGCTCTTCGGCTTCTAGAGAGCGTTTGATTGGTCAAAAGATTTGATGAGAAGCTGACGTACGATGTGACGTCAAAAAAATTGTTGAGCCGTTTTGGCGGAAGTGACGAACTAAAAGCTTTGAATGCTTATATCTTCTAAATGCGAATTTTGTCACTGTTTTGGAGCACACTGCCTTATAGATAACCTTAAGACTAACATATTGATACTAACACCCAAAAAACTTTAATTTTGATTTCATGGGGACTTTAAGCTGTAACTGACATTTAGATTATGACCATGTTTTTGCCCTCCTTTTTTCTTTTCTCTACAAGTTTTGTTATTTCTTTAGATGTATTTGATAGATATATCCCTATATGTATTTTCCAGTTTTTTGAAGGCCACAGTAGTTCTGTTCGAAAACCTAGCAAGCTGTCTGCATTGACAACATTTAAGGCATCATAGAGTCCTCTCAATATGAAAGCTATTACAAAAGGTACACTGCAAAATTATACTGGCTTCTAAGATACCTGTTTTAGCCAAATGTTAAGGCAGCATTGCATGCAATTTAAGTGCTCCAAATCTGCAATAGAACATATTTGTTTCTTGGCGTGTTTTAAAAGTTAAACACAGTGTCTTAAAATGCAGTGTAGATGGTGCAAGATACTGAAAAATAAAAACAGCATTCAAAAGCATTGTCTTGCCTCGTAGACAATAAATGAAGTGAGCAAGCAGCTCACTTAATTTTAGAACAGTTTACATACCAAGTATCTCTAATTTTTTTAATATAGAGCGCTATTAATCTACATTCATTTTGTCTGTAATATTGACTTTGTCTGGTCTCATGTCCTATCCTGTCCTTGTCAGAAGTTTTCCAATGTGTCTTTCTTCATGTCTGCACAAAGACAATGTGAAGGCACGTAGAGCATAAGAGAGTTTGACAAGATGCTCCAGGACAGCGTTTAATTGAAGATCAGACACATACCGCTGAGACTGAGTGTATCCATGCATACAGTGCTACTCTTTAGAGCCAGTTAAAGGGATATCATTTTTTTTTTTTTTAAAGCTTTCATCATTTACTCACCCTCATGTCGTGTCAGACCTGTATGACTTTCTTTCTTCTGCTTAACACAGAAAAAAAAAATGTTCCAACCTTTTTTAATCCATACAATTAAAGTTGAAGGGTTCCAAAACAACATTGGACCCCATTGACTGTCACTGTATGGGCGAATGTAACTGAGCTGTCATTTTTGGCTGAACTGTAACTATATCCTAACTTCTTTTTGTACTCTTAGTTTTGTCAGTCAATAATTATTTGAAGGCATTTAAACACAAAAGCACACATGCCTGGAACAACAGACAGCATGTTGGGCTATTTGCTAGACATTGGAAAGCTAATGATCCGGCTGTGTTAGAAACAGTTGGGGGTCTAGCACACTACTGAGTGCCCAAATCTGCGGCTTAGCATTGTTCATTCTGTCCAGTACACTCTAAGCCGCTACTTCCAGTCTGTTCTGGTTTAAAGACACCATCTACAGTACCTGCCTCCAATGCTTTGTTATGCTAACACTAAGTTACCTAGTGCATACAGTGTGATTGTATTTTTTTAAGGCTTAGTCTGTGTTCGAGAATCTGAGAACCAGGCCGCATGCCGCTGAATCAACTCAATGATCTCAATTACAACATGGGACACCCCAGGGGACTGTGCTCAGTCAGAGGCTGAGAGGAAAGATGGGGTCTTTGGAAGGGCAAGAAATAGGGGGAGGGGTGGCAGAGAGGGAGAGAGACAGAGACAGGGATCGGGAGGGAGCGAAAGGGAAAGCGACAGATGGTGGCAGGAGAAAAGCAGGAAAAGGATTGAGTGTCACTCTGCTGGTGGCTGGTGGAGCGAAGGCAGAAGGGGGATCAGAGAATGATAGGACCAGTAAAGCAGATCATAATCAGTCCACTCTGTAATCTGCTTCGGTATCTGGCCTCTTCTCCATCTATACCTTTGGACACATCGCAGGACTTTTTCAGAGGATCACAAAATTCCAAACTGCTCTTTCAAGCTCTTCAGGCCTACTCTAACTTTGAGAAGTCCAGACTTCTTGGAAATCTGAGTTTCCCATCATCCTCTCCAATATGAGGTGGTTGGAGACAGTACGATCGTTGTGCAAAGGGGGCAGTCGCAGTGCCCCAGTGACCCCCACCTCCAGCCTGAGCATGCCCTCAACGAAAGACCTCTCAGCCAAGCAGGTAAGAGACCTGAAGGGAAATATCAGGCATAGATTTGAAGATCCAAGCTCTGGACGCATTTGGTGCTTTATTTGGGAAATAATGAAAATAATGAATTAAAAAATAATTCAAATTTAAATAGAATTTGTATTTTTGTATTTTTTTTTTAAGTAAATATCTGTAAATATATGCTGAGCGACCGTAATCTATGAAGCAACACATTCATTTTGTACAGAATATAAAGCCCTTCTATATGTGTGCATGTGAATGTTTATGTGTTTTATTCGTGTGTGCTCTGTTTGGATTTGCTTTGTCTGGATTTCACGACATGCTTCAAATGCATTAAGTCCTGCTGGCTGGTTGATGACACAGTTATTGTATGATAATATCTTTATGGCTTCCAGGCTTATCTCTGAGAAGTACCCATAAATTCTCAGTCAAGTTGATACCCTTTACCTAAATGCCATACTTAACATTCAAGCTTCTTTATTCTAATACATTATTATTATTTTTTTTAATTTTGCGTTTAAAATTAGTTTATTAATGACTCCCTGTTCTGTCAAGGGCCAGCCATTTTTATTGTAATAAAATGGCATTTATGTAAAACATATTTTGTATTAATAATTTAAATTACATTGTTAATATGCAATTATTTTTAAACAAAATTATTCTGTTAATTTTTATTTTTTTTTAATGCTCGACCACTATGTTTGTAGCCTTAAAATACAGCTTCAAACACATCTGAAAGACATCTGATGTGTAAAAAAGCAGATTTTTGTCTTGTGTTACAGGAATGCCAATTAGGCTTCACATATGGAAATTAAAATCTTTGAGTTTGTGTGTTGAGATATGTGGGTGGTGAGGGTTGTGACATGTTTGGACAATCTCATGGCTAATGAAGATCAGCCAGTGCATGTTAAATGACTGTTCTCCCACGGACGGCAGACAAGGTCTGCAGGAACTGACTTGAGGTCTGACAAGGGGTTAGCGCCTGACTGCATTAGTCTAATGACGGATAATGACAGTTCAACAACCCACTCAGCACCAGACCAGCACACCCACAATCAATGATTTATGACCTCTTACCGTCAAATCACCTTGATGTCTTAAAACCACATTTGGGGAAAAACAAATTCAGTTATTACTCATTATGTTTGGATGATATCCCAAGAGAAAATGCTTAATAAACCAAAGGAGGAGGAAAAGTAGAAGTAAAGTTTTTGCTCTTGGTCTTTTAAAGTCTTGTAAAGGAACTAAACATGTCAGTGTTGTAGTCAAAACCAGCTTATTTGAGTTTGAGCCCAAGATCACATTTTCATTGTTTTGGTCTTGCCAAGGACTTGGAAGCATATAGACTTGTTTAAGGCTTGCATTCAACCCTCTTCTTGACTCAGACTAGGCCCTCTACTCGTCTGCCTTGATTTTGATTCAACCTTTTTATAGCCTTGGTCTTGACCCAGATTTGAATGATCTGGTCTTGACTACAACACTGAAAGATGCTTTGTCTATTGTATATAAACAGGTAGAGCATTGCACTTGCAATACAAAGGTCATGGGTTCAATCCCCAGTAAACGCATATGCAAGTTATTTTATATCAACTGTGAAGATGCACTGTCTGTGCCAATATCTGTATTCCTATCACAGTCAATTTTTACTCAATTTCTCCCTCTACCCACTAACCCTGAAGGAATGAGTACACTAGCCAGTTTTTAACAACCGTTCCTTTCTATTTTCCTCCGTAACTACCACACTTGTCCATCACTGTCAACCACAACACTAGATTCAGTTTAAATGCTGCCAGAAAATGCTCTGTTCCATTTATTTATTCATGGGAGAAAATGCTGAGTCAGAAGCTACTTTAAATCCTCTCATTATATTCCCATGCTGAAAAGCGTACATAAAATATTCCTGTTTGCTGTAGTGCAGAGGAATCGCAGTGGATGCCTGCAGTCACTGATGCCTCTTGATCATTTGATCACATTTTAGACCGGGTGAGAAGGTTAGCACTGCTTTGGTTGCACGAGACCTGCTCACTCAGCGCCTTTGAGATTGGGTGGCACCTCTGTTATTTATCCAAGCACGTTCAGCTGCTGTTGAAATAATTACCCAAATCACCCTGAACTAATGTTAGTGGGCCTCTCACCGATGGGAGGGAGCAAAATAAACCACTCTCTTTACATCTTTTTCAGACACTTTCTTTCTTTTGTTTGCTCTCTCTCGGTACATTAGCAAAAGACGGCTAACATATTGTAAGGGAAACAGTTCAGTTTAGCTCAAAGGGAATCATTTAAGATTTTAAAGGGAATTTGGACAGAATCACTGTTTTAC
>NW_015558595.1:1548540-1561943 GCF_001515605.1 Sinocyclocheilus anshuiensis | reverse complement strand
GTCTGATATCCTACACATCCCCCCTTCGATCGGCGATGTGTTGAGCTGAAGACATCGGCGAGCGCTGGAGAAACAAAGGCAGAAGCAGACAACACAGCAAACAACAAGACACCTCCATGATAGTTACTGTACTGGTGCAGGCATCAGGTTATTTAGGTACAAATGGTAAAGTTCAATTAGTCAAAATAGTTTAGTAAATTGTATGAACATCCTGTTGTCTTGGGCCTCTGTGGAATTCGGCTCCTCATGTTTCAACCATGTTTTGACCAAATCTTAGATTGTCTGAGTCAGTCTGATATCCTACAATATGCACACATGGGAGGTCTGCCCGACCCGAGCCAGACGGGAGATCATTGTCATTGAGATGAATGGAGATGCTAAAAGCTAGCTTTTGCTGTTTCAATCCAGATTTGGGTTGGTTTCAGTCAGTTACAACTTAAATTGTAACCATTCACAGCAAATTGAATTATCAATTTGCTTCTGTCAGTCTTTAATTGATACCACCAACTGTGAGCTAAAAGAAATGTCGCAGCAGTAATTAGACATTGTGGCGGATGTGCGCTTTTCTCGTAAATATGATCATTTTGATTTGCAGCAATATATATTTTATGTGTTCATTTTATATTCACAATACACTCTTTCAATCTTTATGGCTATAAGAATCCATGCTTCTGGGTCAATTTGCTCAAGGAGGAAATAAAAGATGGTAAGCTATTTTGGGTTTTGGTCCTTAAATTTGACAGTATCAGTCAGGTCAGGTCGGGTTAAGACACAGGGCCTCATTTACAGGCTGAATTGAGGCTTCGATTTAATGCCTGTTCAAACCTCTAACACACACAATGAGCCTCCACTTCCTCAGAATGTATTATGAGTAAATGAGGGCTATTAGCAACATTGACCTTTGACATCAACGCTCTGCCCTTTTTCCCTTTGCAGACAAAAAAGGGTCTGATGCTTATGTAGGCAAAAGCATCAGCCCTAAAATACCTGATTTTAACTACTTTCCAATGACTGGAAGACTTCATATTGTCATGTTCTATGAAGTCTTGCATTTGTCATTCTTGCCGCTGCCTGGAGTTTCATGCTCCCTGGAGTTTTTCATCCAGCCTCTGCGTTCTGGCACAGTTTGACATCTTGATGGTTCTGCCATGTCCATCTCTCTCTCTTCGCTTGCATGTGGAAAGGCTCTCCGGGACGCTGGATGCTGACTAACAGTATGTTCGGCTGCTTTGTCACACGTGTCAGTGGGTTGTTGGGATGAAGCTGCATTTCTGATCCGTTTCCTGGCCCCTCTTAGTCTTTTTTCATCGCAGCTCTTCTCCACAGCTGCTGCGACCTCGTGCAGATCTTTTCCAAGAAACAAATGAAAGGAAGCTCTCCATCCCTCTCTTTTCCGTCTTCAGCTCAGCGCTTCCCCTGTTTCCATGTAATCCTCCGTACGGCACATCCCAGATTAGCCATCCCACAGTGCCTTGCAACAAGGTCTCTAAATCTCACGCCTCCTCCAAGGCTGGGAAACAGTGAAGAAAGAGTGAAAGGAAAAGAAGTTGTGAAAAAGCGAATGTTACGCAATGCTTTGTTCTTTGGGAGAGTTTCGTGAAATCACTCCAGTGTGCCGCTAAATAAAATTGTGTGGGTTTGAAGATGATTATGTGCGAGCTTTCCCAGCACAGCTGGTTTGTTTGAGTGGTCTGTGTCTGTTTTCCAAATGTGGGCCAGCCAGAGTGCGAGACTGACCCCAGATGAACTGGTCTGGTTTGGTGTGGACTTTGCTGCACAGATGTCCAGCTGAACTGGGAAAACCGGGTTCTCTCTCAAACCAGGATGCACCAACGTTCTTTAAAACTGGCTTCAGGTCTCGCTAGCGAACTTAAACATGGTTTACAAAATTCAGGCCGCCTTCCAAGGCCATAATCAGAGTGAAATCCGCACTCACAAGGCTCTCATTAAAAAGCACTTCATGAATGAATAGCTGCTGTGTGGCAGCATGACTAGCTCTGACTCACGGCTCCGTCAGAGCAAGTGGGATATTCCACATATTCCAAGGTTTCGATGGCATTCCTCACTCTCTTCACTCCCTCCCTTTTCCTTTTTTAACGTCCTGTGGCATTTTACAACTATGTATTGCCAAAATATCATAATTTGCCTGAGGCCTGGATATATATGTGCTCGCATCAATCAAGTAGCCATAGTTCAGCTTAAAGATGTCTGCATTGGTTACTTGAGGCCAGGCGTTTCCTGACTGTCGTATAGACAAATGAACTTTATGCTACAGTAGTCCAGGAATATAGAATGAGGTGTCTTGTTGATGGTATTCCAGTAAGATGATAGGAAACACATTGATGAATGACAGACATTTATATTACCGTGTTGTAAGTTGATAGAGGAAAAGCAGCTGTAATGAAAGGAGTTACATGAATGTAATTGGAAATTATGAAATAGCCTGGTTCCTTGAAATCTATTGGACGTCACAGTTGGCTGGTCTCTCAGCATGTATTTTGAAGAGATGCAAACCCACCATCTTACTCTACCACCATCTATTATTTGGGTAATTATATCATTGCGGTTGTTATTGCTGCATAAAAATCTTACCAGCAATTGGAAATTTCTATAAAAATCATATGTATAAAAATTCTTACTGTTTTTTTGTGGTAAAATAGTATTTTTTTTCTTTAGTCTATAGCATAAATAAAATATGTTCTGAGATATAGAGGTAAAAAAAGAGAGAGAGATAAAATTAATTGCCGGATCATTATAACAACAAAAGCAGTATCATGTTTTAATGACTTTAGATTAATTTAGGCCATACATGAATTCAAACAAACAAATACAAACATACATACATACATAAGTTGTCAGACGTATACAGATTTGCACAGTTCTCTCTTCCTGTTCATGGTATGTGGTCTCCTGTGGGACTGACACCTGTTATAGATATCAGCCAGTACTGTCGCTGTCAACCTCTGTTTGTGAATATGCATGTTTATTTGGTTGTCTTTTGTCTGTGTGAACGGGAGTACAGAAAGAAGGCTTTGTTTCACACCACAAACGCTCTGGTTACGTTATATGAGAAAGTGTTTGTAATTATTTTGGCAGCGTGAGACTCAAGTGTCATTGTTAAAGAATACTGTGGTTTTAATCCTTGTTCTGACAGCTCTTTTTACCAGAGAGAATTCTTAAAGAACAGAGAAACTAAGCCAGTCCCAAAAACCTCTGTGGATATGATATGGCATCCATTGTGATGAAGCATGCTAATACATAAGTGCTTTTTAGAACATGACCCCATTCATCACTTCTGGATTAGGAATTGTTTGCTGTCAGACATGCATTTATATAATTCTTTAATTCTAGTCACTTATTACCATACTTTCTTTAAAAGGATAGTTCACCCAAAAAATGAAAATTTACTCAGTTGTTTCAAACCTGTATGAGTTTGTTTCTTCTGTTGAGCACAAAAGAAGATGTTTTTAAGAGTGTTGCCAACCAAACAGTTGATGGTAGCCATTGAATTTCATTTTTTTTTTCTCCATATGCTATGGTCAACTGTTTGGTTACCAAAATTTCTTCAAAATATCTTCTTGAAGGAGAGTAAATAATGGGAGAATTTGAATTTTTGGGTGAACCATCCCTTTAAAAAGCCTTTCGTTCCAATCTTAGTTTGAATATGTAAAAACACATGTAGCTTTCTTAATTGTTTACCTACAGAGAAATTAAACAGGCTAGCAATGGATCAAACTCAGTGCTCATGCTTTGTCTCACAGTGTGTGCCGTCTTCCCCATTGGCATATCTGCTTAGCTTTAAACTTTACTGTTCTTGAAGGCATGGTCCACACAAAATGAAAACTGACATCAATTACTCAAGCATGTTGTTCCAAATCCATACAAAACATTAAAGGAAACATTGTGAATAATGTTACTGCTGCTCTTTTCCAATTGACTGTCATTTCTCAAAATTTCAAATACACAACAAAATTATAAACGCAACACTTTTGTTTTTGCACCCATTTTTCATGAGCTGAACTCAAAGATCTAAGACTTTTTCTATGTACACAAAGCCTTTTGTGTACATAGAAAAAGTCTTAGATCTTTGAGTTCAGCTCATGAAAAATGGGGGCAAAAACAAAAGTGTTGCGTTTATAATTTTGTTCAGTGTATAATATTTGTTATTAGTGACACCAAACTCCATTGGTTCTCACATGTCACATGGCCAAACACAACAGAAATTTAAATTTTGAATGATTGTCAGAGAAGCAGATACATGCTTGGTCATAGAGGAACTTTTTATAGTTTTTAATCGGTCTCTATATTCATTATTCCTATGCATTCAAAGGGATTTCAACCAGAGGGTGTGAAGGGACAGGCTTACACAATGCTGCTGTGAGAGAAGTAGTCCACTGGGTTTGCTGCTATAGAAGTCTTCCCTTCAGATCTTTAGCCCACACAGTTTCTGTTCATTTATACTGGATCAGTGGAAGTCCACAGGGGAAAGGTCTTCTTCTCCGAGCATGTCAGTGCCAGTTTTAGATGTACTCTAAAGTCCAACGCAGACAGGCTTGTTTTTGGTGTTGCACTGCAGTGTTTTACAAGTAGACATGATTCCTTGAAGTTCAGTGCCTGGAATAGTCACAGGCTTTCATGTTTAGAATAGTTGTTATCTGTACTTCTGCAGATACCCAGCTGTGTTTGGAGCCCCAAAATGATTAGATTAGCATTTGTCTGGATACTGCAGTCTGATACACGGAAGGGATAGCAGTATCATTCAAGCAAATTAGCAGTGTATCCGTCACGCTTTGACTTGATAACATAACCTTTGGTTGCAGTAGAATCACTATCTTTATGTGTTGACATTACAGTCTGCTGCTCCTAAATGGAAAACCTGTCAAAGCCATGTCCCATTTCACCCCAAAATCATAAAAAAAATTTTTTTATTTTTATTAATTCATTCATTTAGTTTTTCTTTCATTTTTTTTTTATTTTTTTTATTTGTTATTTAGGTGATTTACTGACCACCTGACTTTTTTATATCCACTGTTGCATTTTGAAACAGAAATAAAAAAATGAAGAGTTCAGATGCAAAAGCCTCTAAGTGCAGTCTGAAATTTGAGGATCTAATTATGGCTTCTCTCTCACCCTGCATTTACTGTTTTGAGGTTTTCTGAAAGCCATATTTAGCTGATTTATACATTTGTTCATGGCTTTTTTTGTTGTTTGTGCATGAAAGTGTCTTTGTGTTTTTCTGTCATTTGCACTTGGCTGTGTTGCAGCTTTTCTGTGGTATATAAAAATGTTTAAACTATACATCAATACATGGCTTTTTTATATACAGTACAATTATTTATTTTTGCAGTCCCACATTCCGTTTCTGAATGAAGCTGATGTTACGTTTTTAATTTTCCCTTTTTTGTCTGTTTATGTAAGTGTGCTGAGTATGGAATTCTCAAAATGGTAATGCTGCAATCTAAAAGTGGAGAATTTCTTTGAAATTAACATTCTAAGATTAAGAAAAAACGATATTTCTTGTATATTTGTGGCAATTTCACAGATGAGCGATCAGAGTATTTCCCAGAGAGCCTCCTGCCTTTGAATCTGAGATCTCACTGGCTGTTGAAGATCAAACTCAAGCACAGTGTGACTTGGTCCTTATTCAAGAACATTTACCCTGCAAGCTTTGTAGAGAAGCGAAAAACACTATGCTGCCAAAATTATGTGGACACTCTTAACTTTAATTTCAGGCATTAATTTGTCCTCTGTTTGCTGCTATTACAGCTTCTAGGTAAGCTTTCCTTCAGACACAAGTTTCAGTGAGTTCAGGCACTATTTTGCTTGCTTACAGTTCAGAGGCTCAGAGGTTTGACAAAAATTCTTCAAAAAGAATCTTGAAATGTATCAATCAACATAAAATAAATAATCATAATATTATCAAATCATAACAAATTACAAGCAATCATACCTGTGTCAATAATTCATCAACAAACAGTATGTTATTTATACAGTGAAAAAATAAAATTAAAGGGATAGTTTACCCAAAAATGAAAATTACCCCATGATTTACTCATGAGAGAATTTGGAACAAAAAATGTCGGAGAAATCCTCGTTTTCCAGAGGCATCCACAATACTTCATTTTCTTTTGCAACTCTTTATTTTTGTTTGCAAACAGCACATTTATTTTTTCTCAATGCTTTCATTTTCGTTTGCAAAACTTTATTTTATTTTGCAATACTTCAATTCTTTTGTGAATATATGTGGCATTGAATTGACTCCATAGAAATCCTATGACCATCATTTTTCGGTGAACTATCCCTTTAGTGTCTTTTAGATCTGCTCATGGGTACAGCATATTCCCTATGTCTCTGAAGTGAATAATTAGATGTATTACTGTAAGCAAGAAATCATGCAAAGGGGATGAAGAGTCAGCATACCAATTCATCAAGTCTTTAGTGGGGACATGTCAAGTTCTTCTACACCTTAATGGACATTGCTTTGTGCACAGGGACACTGTCAAGCTGGAACAGAAAACATACATCATTTTAGTAAAAATGTTTGGCTCTATACTTGATTTTATGCACCTGTTAGTCATCAGTGTAGCTGAAATAGCCAAAGCCGGTAATTAGAAGTGGGTGTTCACATATCTCCTGCCATGGAGTGTATATAGTTGATGCATTTTGTAGTATGTACTGTATATACTGCTTTATTTGTCATAGTGTATTAGGGGTATACAAATTTGTGGTTAAACATCTGGACTAGTTTCATACCGCTATCACTATATTGTACACTTGAGCAATTCACTTAAACTCTGGTTGCTCCAGGGAGACTGTACCTGTGGTCATTTTATAATCAAAAGATCCTACAGGGAGGCTAATAGAATATCTGTCATAATATTTGATCAATCCTGAAATATCCCAATGGGATCAATTAGGAATTGTTATCAAATAGGATCCTCTGAGATCAAATGAATTCTCTCTCTCTCTCTCTCTCTCTCTCCGATCTCTCATATCAGTGGTGGTTCAGTGAAGACAGAGTTTGGTTTTACCTATGATGAAGATAGATAGATAGATAGATAGATAGATAACTAATCTTATAAAACTAATATTATTCATGGGGAATAGTGCAATAACTAAAAGGGGGCATAATCCATTTGCTACAAAGAAGCATAATTTGTCAGTTGTCAAATGATGCATTTTTAAAACATCTGTATTTGACAGTTATCTTGTTAATTCAGACCAGAGCACAGGCATGTGGCATCACAATATGATTTTAACAACTGTATGAATTAATTCTTGTAGCATCATTTGGTCAGAAGGTCCTGCTTTGGCTCAATTTTGGCCTGAACTGTAAGCAAGCTGTCTCTCTCTTTGTCTGTAGCTTTTTGTGTCTGCTGGCTTGACATGTGCCATGACAGCATTTGTTTGGATTGAAAATCATATCACAGCAGAGCAGAGGCATTATGCTCACAGACTGAGTCCAATGAAGGATTCGCATCGTTATGACGGAGACTAATTAAGCATCTTGCCTACCTTTTTATCAAGTACAAAGCATGACGTCTCTGTCTTTGAATAAACGGGTACAATAAAAGGGGCACAGCTGATTTGGCCAGGGTTGCTGTGTGGACAGTATTGCTGGAGCCACCATATCAGTAAAGCCAAACATGTGAAGCGAGTTCTACCACATTCCTTCCAAGTAAGAAAAGCCCAAAAGTGGGACTAATTACTTACCGGGCTTTTGTTGAGGCCAAGAAAATGAAACCGGGAACATTCTGCTTTGTTTAAAACGACAGGAGGTGGATGAGCCGATGTAGGAAGAGAAAACCCTGAATCCGCGGGAACACCATAACGCGATTGCGAAATGATCTGACTCGATCAATCACTAAGAAAATGTTAGTCGTTGTGTGGAAAAACTGAACCAGACTGACAAATGTGATGTGAACCCTATGTGCATGAATCAATCTCCTTCGGAAAGCTTTCTTTGAATTTAGAGGAACATTTTCCTGACAAGACAATTACATATCAATGGATTTTATCATTCCAAACAATCTCACAGTTAAAGGAATATTTCGACTTCAGTGCTAGTTAAGCTCAATTGAAAGCAATTCTGGCATTACGTTGAGATTACTACAAAAAATAAAATTGTCTCTTAAAAAATTGGCATTTACAGTGGAAGCAAACAGGACCAATCCATAAACAATAAAATACTCATAAATATTGCCACAAAACATAAACAATGTGTTTACATGATTTTAGTAAAAGAAAAAAAAATTATGTGTAAAATATCCAGTTTCCTTTTATTTCATTTGATCCAAACGTGCCATGGCAATGTAACACCTAAACTGATCTTAAAAATTGCCAGTATTGTTTTAATATCTAGTTTTTATTAATTAATTTTCAATAAGCTTTTATTTTTACATTTTGCTTTTTTTTTACCATTTTAGTATCATTTTACAATTTTTAGTAACTTTGTTATATGCTTTTGACATTTTTATTAGTTTTTGTTATATTTTAATTCATTTAAGCTTTATTTCACTTAACTCAAATGTTATAATAGTTTTAGTTAACGATAGTAACCCTGAAAATTATGAGTACAACTTTACAGTTCTAACAGAAAGTTGTAACAAGAACAATTAATGTAAGCGCTTTTGAAGCTTTACATTTTTGTTTTTAAATCCTCCAAAAATTGCCCCAGTTCACATCCACGATAAGTGCCTCACCACAACCTTGATTTTTAAGAAGAGGGTTGAATCAAAAGTGTTTTTTTATCATTGTAATTCCAGTCCTTATGTTCTGCTGAACTGTGATGGGCCCCCACCAGTTTCTTGCTAGGGGCCACGCTGCACATGTACTCTCAGGATTAGACGGTCCTCATCCTCTCTCAGGCCTTTTATAGGCCTCTCCCCACACGTCAGTGCCCACCCATGAATGATGAAGTGCCGGGTCATTCATAAGGCAGACATGGCACAGATTAGCACCGCTGTTTATGCTCTGGCAATGCCATGCCCTGTTCCCCGCTCAGGCCCTTAATTGGGCACCACACGCTCTGGCTTCCTGCCGGTTCCAGCTTCCCATTTGGTTTTCGTCAGCAGGCCATAATGAAGAGAAATTAAGTGAGTGCTTTCACCTCTCAGCACCACACTACTTAGCCACATAGTCCCTGAAGTTTAACTCAGAGTCTCCCAGGCCACAGCTTGGCTGCGGCAAATCTGACTTAGAAATTGTTACGGGGCCTCTGTAACAACAACAACACGGTGGGCACATTCTTAAAACTGGGTGCTATGGGTATTATTGCTTCTAATGGCTTTATCTGTTTGACTCGTCTAAGCAGATTGTGATTTATTACCTGCAGACCCCTTAATCCAAAATACTCTGTTGTTCTTGCCTTTTGGAGGCAAGTCAAGGTCTGATAAGCTTGTCACAATAGTTTACATCCTGTTAATCTCACCCATGAGTGTGGGACTAGCCCAGGCAAAATAGTTTGTTCAAGTGTATGAGTACATGTGTAAGGGGAGAATGGGAGTGGGAACTCAAGACAATCTGAATATGCTGACGAGGGTGAGACTGTCGTGCCAAACCTAACACAGCGCTAGATGCTCTTCCAGAGGCCGGACCTGCTTCCTGGCCAAACACAATACATCCAGTGTTAGAAAACACAGCACCTCATGTAATCATGTCCTGGAGGCCACATGGTTCCAAGAGTTAAGCAAGCAGGCTCCGAAACTCTCTGCTTAAACTATTAGATTCAGAGCATTTGGCAAGCAGAAGCCAGATGTTATTGGCTGTGAGATTAATAGACTGTATACCTGGATATTGATTTTTATACTTACAGTACTTCTGTGATAGCGAAGTTCCATTTTGTATCCCAAAAGTAATTTTATTCAGGTTTACTAGTTTGAAATTGGATGGAAATCCTCCATCATTCATATTAGTATTTGATTTACCATGGGATTCCTTTCGAAATGTATTTATATGGTCGTTTCATGGTCTAAACCGACTACATGTGTGCACAAATAATGATGAACAACTTTGTGATGGCTTTATTGAGAGGAAGGCCTGAAACATTCTTTGCAAAGACAACTGTTGCTAGCTAGAGTACACAAGCTTGATTTCACACATAATTTCATTCATATCACATTAGCATGGAGTGCTGTAGCGGGCAATGCTCAAAATTGTCTTTTTTATACTGTCATGGCATCATTTTATTTTGAGGAGCAAGTTGGGTAAAGTTAGTTAAACTACTGGCGTTATAGCTAGCCACCTGAATGATGACACGTCAAGTTCGATGACATAGACATTTGAGGGTAACTCTATCACCCCCCCAAAGTTCTTTATGTGCAGTGGGACCATGCTTGCAACATACAGGCCAAGCATTCACTTATGTGTTTGCGTATTGCCTCGTGGGGTTGTGCATGATTTAGAATTGAGGTGAGAATGGCAGTGCTGTTATTGTTAATTAAAACAAATTATTTAAAAAATTAAGATATTGAAATGGAATATAAATATTAGAAGAAAACAACTTAGACGTAAAAAACTTAAATGAAAATTAGTACTGCTTCCTTAAAAATGAACTGAAATGTTTAGATTTAAAACTTAAACTTAATTAAAACTGAAATAAAAATAAATTGAAGCTATATAAAAATATTAGCTATTTAAAGCTATAAAAAATATAACAAATGCACATAACAAAATTGATTAAAACTTAAACTAAAATGAAAATGAAAACTGATGATATACAAATAAAAACTAATTCCAAGTAATAACTACTGTAATAATGTATAAAAATATTAAAATAACACTGCTTTGAAATTGAATTTGAATTAAGGTCACAAACGGAATTGTAATTTGAATTTGAATGTGTGGAAATACAATTAAAATGTATTGGTGAAGTTGGAAATTAAAAACAAAAATGCTGCATGTTGGCTTGACAAAATCTAGTTTGAAGTTTTATATATATTTAAAAAATATATATATATTTTGTGTATTTGGTGTAATGAAACGTGTTTATGCGGTTTAAGGTTAAAAAAACACATTATTATTCCACATACTGTACATTATTTTTTCTCTTCTATGCCCCCCCCTTTAGTGGGGACATAATTACTGATTATAATGACTTTATACTGTCTTTTTAAGCGTTGCATTGCATCGCGCCGTGTAAACATAAAACCATGTCTGCATTTGTGATCGGAGAAATGACAAACAACAAGCGCTACTCTACACTGCTCAAAACCCGCGTTCGAATCATCAGTGGCAAATTCTTTAAATATGAAAACGTATTTACAGACTGTGAGTCAGAACAGCCGGCATTGAAGTCTACTCTCCGAGGATCAGGAAACAGTCCTCCATAAAATGCGCTGCACACATCTGAATATTTGGGTTGAACTGTTCTGGAACAGTGTTGTAAATACAGCTTAACCACTGATTTCTAGTTGTGTCCTCTTTTGGAAGGCCAAACAAAGTATTTTTGCTTTTGCAATGAAACACACAGCGTCTTCACAACATTGCGCGGCGGTGGCAGCAACAATAAAGTTACGACATCTTTCTTTGCGTGAACATTTGGGTGGCGTTATGCAAATCTTCCCACATCGTGACGTAGACATGTGGGGGCGTGTTTAAACGAGGCATTTTAGGAGGGCGTGGACCAGTCTTAACTTTTATAAAGAATATCTCTTTGGGTTTGAGACTTTAGTCTTTGCAACTTTAGGGATCTTATCTATTCACGAACAGCTTGTAACGCTCCAAAGAGAAAGGAAAACTTGAAATCACATCATATGACCCCTTTAAGTTTTGAAGTTTGAAGGTTTACATGCCTTATATGCAGGTAGAATACCCAGAATGCACCTGTGTGTACCCATCTTTTTCTTATTAGAGATCTTATTCAGCGTGGTCAATACAATTCAAATTCATACGCATAAGCTAAAAGAGAGCCAGTTCTTTGATTTTGAATTTTGCCCAACCCTGTTATGTAGTGTACAGTTCTGGCCTAACTGTCTCTCTAACATCAGTCACCGAGCTAAGTTTGCCCTCTGCCTCCGTGCTAAAATGTCTTTCCAAAGAAGTTAAACAGAAAAAAAGTCTCCTAATCTTAGTCAATCTGACGTTTGAATAGCTTTAGTGGAGAAGATTTCTTCAAAGCAGTGATCTGTGTGCATGGGTGATTAGTAATAGAGGATAATGCACATGATGTAAATACAGTATCTCCTTGCTAATGAGTCAGAATCCATTAGAGGGGCCTTTCTTTTCACATCGCGGCCACTTGGGCATTTTAACTTTTTCAAGGAAGGTGTGGATTGAGTCTCTCAGAGCTGATCATTATACAGAGCAGAGGCCCAATGTAAACACACTGCTGCAGATGAAAGAGTCGTGCTCTCTGCTCAAACACACGCAAGGCTCTGATCTGCACCAGCGGTGTGGGCAAAGCCCCATTGAGCTTTCAGCATGCTCACATACATGGGCCAAAGTGCTGACTCTATAACATCTTACCCCCATTTAACAACACCTATCCGTTAAGGAGGGATGGGGTAAAGAGGGATAATTCACTCTGCAGATTAATATCAGCACTTCCATTATACTGTATATACACAGTCTTTTATATGCTCATATTGTATGTAATTGGTCTTCTGGCTGTGTCAACCAGACACTGTTTGTATCACAGCTGATGGGCGCGACATTTGGGTATGATGTTCCTGTTGCACTGTACGACAGCACCTGCCCAAACTCATTGAAGACAAACAGGAAGCTGTGTGATATGTTTGTCACAAGGGATAAACTCTGTATTGGACAACCCATTTCTTTTTTTTTATTCTGTCCACAAACTACCCATTTAGACGGGGCAATCTGATTGACTGTAAAATAGTCCCCTAATGATGAAAGTTCCAGTAATTGCAATAAAAATGAAATAAAATATGGATATTATATGACAAATAAAAAAAAAATAGAAATGTTGCCTTGAAAACTAACTGAAATAAGTTTAGGTTGAAGTACTAAAATGAATAAAGTTAAAACTAAAATAAAAATAAAGCCACATGATATTAACAATCTACATAATATTAATCAATAAAAATGTCAAAACAACAAAATTACTAAAACGGTCATAAAAATTGACGATTTGAATGATTGGCAGACATTAATGTTGAAATATTTAATAAAACAAATAAATATCCAGTGCTACCTGATATTTTAATTGATTAAAAAAAAAATTGTAATCTTAAATTGTATATAAACCTGAAAGCATGATGATGTGCATCTTAAGATAAGGAAAGATAAGTGTCTCAAAAAAAAGCTTGTTGCTACCTGTTAGTGTTGGTTTGCTGGTAGTCTAGTTCCTGAACCTTAAAGGGGTGGTTCATTGGTTTTTTTCTAGGCTTGATTGTGTTTATGGGGTGCAGTCTAACATGTGTTAATGCTTCGTTTAAAAAAAA
>NW_015558595.1:1510678-1548530 GCF_001515605.1 Sinocyclocheilus anshuiensis | reverse complement strand
TTCGTTTAAAAAAAAAAACGCATTATTTTTCACATAATTTACCTTTATTCCACACCACTCTGTCCCTTCTCTGAGAAATGTACTGATCATTTATTTCTTTTATGAAGCTCCTCCCTCAGAAATAGGCGATGGGCTCTGATTGGTTAGCTAGCACAGTGTGTTGTGATTGGCTCAACTGTCTCTAGTGCGCATATAAACATCCCGCCCCTCACCTGAGTTGTGACATAAAAGGCATGTGGTTTCTGAATGACACATTTTTTGCAGCTGTTTATTTTTATTTTCTTAAATAATGTATTTATTTATTGTTTGTTTGTTGTTATTGTTGTATAGTTGATAAATTGACCACCTGACTTTTTATTTGTTATTTTTGGGTGATATCCACAGTTGTGTTTTGAAATTGAAATATAAAATACACTCTTAATGACTCAGTGCTGAAGGATCTCACCTTTTTATTACTATATGAGGTTAGGTTTAGCTGTCGTTTGTCAGCCGCCCATCCTTGGCTTTGGTGAATGCTTTTACCCTGTAAGGCATTGGATGGCTGTGACTCCATGCTGTTTGTTAAAGGAACTTGTGCCAGGATAAGCCACCTTGGAATGCATGCTGGTGTGTTAGTGTTGATGTGAAAAGACTATTTGCTGATGAGCCAGCTGTGTGTGTGGATGCAATCTGTTAGGGCTTGATATCGAGCCTCAGAGAAGCAGTATGGTCTCTCTGAATGATCTACAGTATCGATGTATTTTTATTTGTATTGTTTAATTTTGTATATAGTTTTCATTAGACTTGCTCAACATAATGTAAGTAATGTTTATTTCTAATTAAAAAAGTTCATGAGTATTTTCCATTGACCTTTAAGGCCCCAATATATTCACAGCAAAGTTCTTTTTCATTCTTCGTTTAGGGGTAAAACGAAGTTTGAAATACGTGAGCAGCAATATACTGTTAGCGAACATCCGAACATGTTTTTTAATAGAAAGCATAAGAAAAGCATCTGATCATAGCAACATGGGTATGTTAGTATGATCTCTGCAAAGTAGGACTTCAGTAAAGTCACTTCATGTTATTTATGGCATTTTATTTAATAGATTGCTTAAAAGCAAGTAGCTTTACAGTATCAAACATGAAAAACAGTGTCAGTGTCTTCAACAGAAGCACAATTTAATTTTCTACTATAAAGCGGCTTTCCAGTCTATTTATGTTTTCACCCACGGAGATCTTACCTCGATGGACAGGCGAAGTGAGCCAGAAAAGAGTTCTGCATGAAAGAAGGTGGGGCCTCAGCGCACACCTCCTATTACATTATTGTCACAGACCAATGGTAGTACGAAGGTGGTTTGCAGCTTTCCCGGAGAGTTCATTTTGGCAAGCCATATCGAACTCCCTAAATGAACACAAAGCAAATTTCATTTTGGCATGATTTTGTTCGAAATGATGTCACATCAGTTTGTTCTTCGATTTCGTTATATAGTATATACAGTATATATAACTATATGTAATATAACTATATTATATAGTTATATAGTATATCGGGGCCTTTAGATTCTAAGTTTGAAGCAACTGTGTGAATATTGGTTATGATAATGAAGATTAAACATAATTCATAATGCTCTTGTGATTATTTCCCCGGCGTTAATCATTAGTTTTCATTTCCCTGTATTTTTCACAATGTCTGGTGTGCACATTTCTGGACCCAATAATCCCTCAGTCAGTCTCTCAGAGGGCTGGACCTTTAACAGTTTGTCTGTGTTTGTTATTCTGACCTTGGCTACATAACTGCTGACTCCTGGGCAGCTGAGTGTTCACTGATCTTCTTTTGTGCTTTTCCATGTTAGTATTATTCTGCTGGGATCTTTGGTTGGGACTGAGCCCAGTGTTGTGGTGGCCTCTTCCTCTTGTTTGGATTGATGACTGACCTCCCTTTCATGTTACTTTCAGGTTACAAGAATCTACAAGAAGTTACAAGGGGGTTTCATGTCATGAAATCAAAATGAAGAATGAAACCTTGTTAAAAGAATGATTCTTTGAATGATTGCACCAGTTTGGTTTCTTAGAAAAAAAAGATTTACTTTAAATTATTTTTAGTAGTGACTAAGATGTGTATACTCACATGTATAAGAAAATTGTTTAACTTGATTATTTTTCTCTTTAAAGTAATCAAAATCAATTTTTTTCTTGTCTTTAATATGGTAGTTTCAAGCTAAATGGAATGAACATAATTGCAAAGAGTTTATTGATTTTGGCACAGGTGTTTTAAATCAGTTTTTTAATAGATTTTTCTTTATCACATACATGGTTATATGTCATTGGCCCTTGATTACTTAGCAGGTTTTGAGGTTTGATTGCTGTAGATGAAGTTGACCACTAAGTAGGAAAGTGGCAGCTCTGTTGTTGGGTGAAAGTAAAATATTTTCTGCTGGGAAGCAGGATGCGGCTTTGATTCAATGTAGTGTTGTTTCCACCCACTCCTTTTTGGGTTGTGGCCAAGCCACCCACTCCAAACATGTTCTCCATGTAGCTGGAATTTCTTTGACGTTTTTGCTAAATGCGTGTTTATAAGTTTGGCCGTTTGAAAAAGGATAGTTCACATTCCATTTGTTCCAACCCCTTTGAATATGAAATAGAGCACAATTGCTCCCACTAAAATGAATTGTTTCAATCTGTTTCACTACTTGTCTCCATCACGGTGGCCTTAAGGGCTCAAGAATTCAATACGAAGAAATGATGAATAATAAATTGAATAGATGTTCTTCCATCACCTCTAACCCCTGTCATGTTTTGATACTCTATGATTCACTCCAGACTAGAAGTCTTCACGAGGATTAGCATGGTAAGGGAATCTCAAGAAGTGCTCTTCTGATGCTAATGATGAAAAATGAATACCATCATAGTGCCATATAAAGCTTATCTCTGGAGCCTGTAGCCCATCAGGCAGAGGGTGAGAGGATGGATGGCATCAAAGGTTGATTGGGGAGTAGGAATCCATGACTCCAGCACCCTGTGTGTGTGTTTTCTTTTCCATGCCATCCTATATGCAGAGGCGAGATAAGCATGTGCTTGTGGTGGGGACCAGGTGCGTGACTATCAGCCTCTCAAGGGATTTGTTTTGACAAGGAACGGTCCAGAGGGGATGCAAGAGGGTCAACCCCTCTCTCATTCTCTTTTCAGTCTCTCTTTCAACCCATCCCTCTCTCTCTCTCTGCTTGTTTTCACAGGAGCGCAGGCCACTCTCTGATGTAAGGCTCCACGCAGGGATGTTCCATATAATCAGGAACCACTGCTTTGGTTCTGTCTGGTATTTCTGTTTCTATAACCAGTGGGATTTTTTGGTCAGAGCAAAGCCTCGGGCCTCTCACAATATTCCAATTCATGGTTGAATGTGGCAACTGGGAGCAAGTCAGCTGGAGATTTCCCAATGCGCGTTTGGGCTCATTGTATAATGCTGAAACCCTGCTTTTATCAGTCAGAGAGAAAAGAGAGTGTCTTAGCAAACACAGCAGCAGATTTCCTTCCAGGCTCTTTCGTGGAAAGCAGCAAGTTGACTTAATCACACGCTATGATGCTTGGCCATGAGGTTTGAGTCTTGGGATGCTGAGTTCCTATTTCCTCTCTTGGGCTGCGGCTTTTGGGTCTTCCATAATTCTCCCCCAACCCGAAAATCTTGAGGTTTCTCCCTCAGCCCACCCCTTCCCCTGGTCCTGTTGAAATGCCCTTTTCCTTGCCACAAGATACTCCACTGTGGCATTGGAGGCCACCTAGAATGGAGCAACTTTGCTGAGCCCACATTCAGAAATAGAGATTGAAGCTGTAAATTTAGATCTTGTCAGGGCTCTTAGCCTTTTCCAAGGAGCATTGCTCATGCCCAATCTCATAAGACACATTGTTTGTTATTGGAATTATGGTACTTAAGAGGTACAGGCCACAATTGTCAACTGTGCCTCACTAGACAAGCCCGAGGGAGTAAACTCTATGATTACCATCATCCCCCTGCGGCATCAACAACAATATTGCTGTCATTCCCATCATCGTCCTCATCATGTTTTATGATCTTTGTCCCCACTTAACCAGCTCGTTTAGAGTATGGGCTCAGATGTGGAGAAATGTGGTTGAGTGTCTGAACAGCACACTAGTCATGACCTACTGAGCTCAGATGGAACTGAACCTGGAGGTTGCTTTGCTCCTGTTGACTTTGGCTTCTCCAAGGTGGTTAGCAGCAGACTTTCAGCTCAGCTTCACCGCAGTGTGTTCGGAAAACACAGGTAGCTGGAAGTACGTCGTTCAGCAGTGCTTTTCCAGAGTGGCTTGATGAACTCTGCAAGAGAGACAATGAAAATTAATTTCGGACTACACTGTTGTGTTGAATCCGACCTCCTGCCTGGAGCGTTCAGTTACATGTGATCCCCTGAGCACCTGGAATCCTGAAGAGTAAATCAAAGCAGTTTCTTTCAATATATAATTGTATATAATTTTCTCAGAATGAAGGTATAGGTGTCATTCATTGCCTTGCAGTATCGTTGGATTGTACTCTACAGTAAAATATGATGTTAAAGGTGGAACGTGGGGAAAAAAAACAATGTTCATCATCTCATTAAATGCACTTGATTCTAAAAATACCAAACAGACAAGCATTTAGGCTTAGTTTTGAGAGTGTTGAGTCTATCCCTTGAGGTATTAAATAAACTGTAGGTGCTCAGAGTAGGCTTAGGAACTGAACGTTGCAGTGTTAAAGTGTTCCGATGTAGTGGAAATCCTTGCTGTTCCTCCACACATCCCTGCTTTTAAACTGAACCAGATGGGATCTTTCCATATAAAACTTTCACTCCCTTTTAAGTCTCACACCGGGCTAACGGCTGTTAAAAACCATGGTACATGTCATATTTTGCCCACTTAATAAAGTCTTTAATATATCATGGGCTGCTCAGTTTCACACCACAGATGAAAATCCATGTATGCAGGCATTTTGCCAGGTACAAAATGACAGACTGTTTAGTGATCATGGGCAATGATTCGTTTGTCCTCTGTTGATGGGACATGAATCGTATCTCCTGGGCTAAACACAAGAAAATGCCCTGATTATTTGTTTGATATTAATTAGCAGGAAGGTCTGTGCCAGTGCTGTCAGCGCCACTGTCAGGTTCTCCTCTTCACCCACCTCAAATGCTATGCAAAATGTCTAACACAAATTCTGTTATCAGTCCACAGTCTCTGAGCCTTCCTGTCTTTCTGATTCTTCACCAACTATTTCCATGAACTGGGCGGGGATGATAGATGAGATGAGAGTGAAAGTAAAGTTGACAGCACAAAAATAAGGAAGCTAGAGACAGCAAGTTTGGCAGCTAAATCCAGGGAACTAGACAAACAACTTTAGTGTGGATTTCCGGGATTAAAGAGAGTAGACCTTCTCTAACATCTGTTTGTGTTGGCCATCACATATATACAGACTTACTTTCACTCCAAACAACCCCAAACGTTTCCCCTGTCTTTCGAGTGTTCTTTTTGCACTCGTTCTTTCATCACAGCATTCAGTTGTTCCAGCTGCAGCCAGTGTGAGGTGTCTATGTCCACCGATCTGAGCTGGGTTACCGAGAGACTGTTTTGACAGTTGCAGTCGGAGTGTGACACGCTGCTGTGGAATGTTCTTCAAATGACAGAGGAGGAACCAGAGAGTTAGAGAGAGTGTGTGTGTGTAGAGGTGTGTGTGCAGAGAGAGACTCACTCAGTCAGGTCTGGGTAATCAGGCAGTGAGGAGAGCAGAGTGGTGGTTACCTTCCAGGGAAGTTCACGCCCCCAAGAGCTGTTTGGTTTTGTAGTGGCGCTGTGTCAGAGGAGGAGTGGAAGAGAGTGAGGAGGAGGGGATGAATGTGTAGTGGAGGAGCCTTCTCAGTTACTGAGAGCAGCACACGCTGTCGGCAACAGAATGAGTGTGTCCACACTCTCTCCCGCTAGCAGCACTCTCTAAGAGACCATTCGCCCCCCTCCCACTTCTTACAGTCCCTGCCGGACGTCAAGAGCAGACACAGAGCTCTTGTCTCTCTCTCTCTCTCTCTCTCTCTCCCTCTCTCTCTTGTGGGAGAAAGCCACGAGAGACAACTCCTCCACTTTTTTCCTCTCCTTATTTCTCTGCGACTTGCACTCTGAGGGACTATGCCGGTAGTTGGCGTTGCATCGAAACTACGGCAGCCGGCTGTGGGGTCCAAACCCATCCACACTGCACTGCCCATCCGCAACACTGGGAGAAGCAGCATGGCACATGGACTGACACCCAGGAGCTCAGAGCTCAGAGTCACGGAATCTTCTATGCTTTCCTGTCAACTGTCACTCAAGACAGAGATCCATGATAGGAGGTCAAACTTGCTCCCGGCTCCAGCCACAACTTTGGCACGTAGCAGCAGAGAGGCAGAGGAGAGCAAGATCTGCAAGGTCAGTGAGACTGATGATGGCATGTAATCCAGGCATTCAACATGTGCAGTGTTTGGATTGGTCTTTAGAGCAGGTACTGATTCGCTCTAAAAGTGGCTTTCATGTTTCCTCAAGCTGGTAGCGGTTCTTGTTTGATTTGTGTGGAATTATGATTGCATGCATGTTTGGAAATAGACCAGCTAGATGCCTGGTGGACCACTGCAAAATTTTAGCAGGTGCCATAGATCTGTCATGTCTAGACATTTGTATTCTATATGGTAGCAGTTAAGCTGTAGTGCATTTGTATGAATTTGAATGCTTTACATTAAAAAAATTGATCGATTGATTGATTGATTGATTTTACCACAGAATAAAGTGTCATACAACATGAGAGTGAAGTAATGATGACAGAATTTAAATTTTGACTGAACTATCCCTTTAATATATGAAGGAAAACACACATTGCTGTATCATGTACTGTTTGAGCATGGCTAGTTTATCATTACAAACCATGTAATTCATGTCGCTGATACTTCCAGTTTACGAGCAACCTGTTGTAATAGTTCTGCTGAGGCTATTAAGATCTCTATCTGTGAAATGAAGCGTGGGGGCAGTTTTAGGGGGGGTGTTTGCGGGGGAGACTCGGCTACCTGAGAAACCCTTGTGTGTAGTGGACCAGTGCAGAACACTAACTCCCTATCCCCCATGTGTGGTGCTCTGTTACAGATAGATGGCTGGTGTTTCTCCCCTGCTCTACTGCTCTTTTCTCAGGCATCACTATATTAAAAAGGCACAGTTGCTAGCGAATGACAGACTTGTATAGATTGCTGTGAACTCTTTCCCATTCAAAACAAAAGTATGCCAAGGTTTCTGAAAGCAATTTTCATACATTTGGCAGGAAACCAGTGTGGAGACAGAAGGAAGGCGGGGTGCTTTTGAGTGAAGGAAGTGAGAATCTTTCAAAAATCCCGCCAAGTAGATTCATTTGAGGTTTTGCTACGCCCGCCTGTCAAAACTGGAGGAAAAAAAATAAAAAGACTGTGAGGAAAAGACTTTCCTGCTTAGTAAGCTCGTCCAGATCGTTGTAAAAGGCCTAAAAGGCTGGATTTTCTTGTAACTTGCAGGAAGTGTGTGCTAACTTCAAAGCAGGGTCATGGTTGACTGCTCAGGGTTTCTGGTGCCACAGTCGCAAATGTTCAGGGTTGCTGCAGGGCAGCGGGGCCAAGAACGAGGGGAGTGTGTTTTATTATTAACTCAGTGCTCTGTGACCTTATGACACTATTCACTCAAGCGTCATGACCTTTAGTGAGAAGAAAGACTAGATTTGTTTTTTCATTGTATTTTGCTTTTAAAAATGCAGTGGGAATGTTAAGACTGGTCATAAAGCACAACTGAGTGAGCACTACATATTAGAATGTTAATAAACAATGTCATATAATGTGACCGACTTTTTAGTGTATTTCTGTCTCCTCAACTAAAGAAATGTCCCACCTGTCATTTCCTGACTGGTCACAAGGGAGCAATTAGTCCTAATTTGAGCTTGTCCACTCAGGTCTTTCAGCTCTCCTTTACAGGGTTGAAGAGCCTGAGACAGTACTTACTTTCTCCTGACAGTCTAGTGTTGGTGGGGCTAGAGAAGATCATAATGCAGTGGCATGTCAGAGTGCATTTATTCAGTAGATGTAGATTTGTTTATACCCACATGCCTGTTTGGACATGTTTGTAATCATTCCCACAGAGGGCAGCACATTCACCTTGTTTAGTGTTGACACAGGCTTTATTCGACTGCAGTTTGATTTGAATCGTGTGCCGGGACAGCAAATTCATGACAAACTTTGCATTTGAGGACATCAGTCTACTGCACAGTGGCAGTGTTGTGATCTGCCGGTGCTATTTATCAAGTTTCCAAACAAACAAGAGCTCAGCAGAGCAAGATTTAAAGTAAACCCATGGAGCAACTTAACGGCTAATGTGTGGACAGACTGCGAGTGTGCTGTAGAAGCTCTTTTAGACGGCTGTAAGAGAAGTCATCCACAGGAGCCTGCAAGGGCCTCATCTCATGACAGTGTTGAAGAGTATAAAAAATGACGGTTGTACAAGTGCAGTATCCCGTGATAAACAGAGGAAATATGTGGTTGGTCTGGTTGGTGGACTGATTTTAGCTGACGCTGTACACTTTATACACCTGAGAATAAGGGCAGTAAGGTATGTTTGAGAATGTTTGAGTGTCTGTGGAAGGCTTGGTGAGAGAAAATATGTGAGAAAAAGAGAACAAATAGAAGGAAACAACAGGATATTTTAATTAACTGTCTTCTGTGTCTGGGAAATATGAACAATAAGGAAATGTTTTCTAATTTAAACCTACTTTTATGAACTACTGTAGTACAGTAAATGAAAAATCACAGCAGTTCTCTAATTCAGCTTCCGTTGCTCTGCATTCCGCTCACTTGACTTAACAACTGACTTGAAAATGGAATGACTCCACAGGGTGCTGTTCACTGTTATACAAGCCTAAATTTGGGACATAACGAATTATCTTCTTGTTCAGAGTGATTGTTGTGTTTAGATAATCAAATAAAACAGCTGTTGATATAGATCCAAAAATAATGATCCGGAAATGTTTGGTTGAGATAAATCCATCTGTTATATTTTATTACTCACATTTATTGCATTATTTATTGTCCCAACAGCTTTTTGAAAATCCTCCTTTGAGTGCTTGGCTTTGAATGCATATGGGGTGGGGGAGATAGTCTTCTATACTGCATGTGGAAACTGAGGTTTGTCGGTCTATTCTAGCATCCAGTGTAGAAGTATGTCAGCAAAATCCCGTTCTAAGAAGGAAAAAGTTCTTCCGCGTGTGCAAATCTTTCGTTTGCTTTTGCCATCTTACATATTTCTTGAATGTGTTTCCTTGTGCTCTATGAATTGTCTTTTGTATTAAAGTTATGTGAAATCCCCCAGATGCTCTTAACTGTCAAAACACGATGGTCAACAACAGGATGCAATGCGGCTGCTGTATTTACACCTCTGATTTTTGTTGACAGTGTAACTGTCCAATGAAAGGTAGCCTCCCTTAAACTCAAAACTCTGCATTGCTCTTTTTTTAGCATAACATTTCAAGGGGGGATAGTTCAAAACCTGTATGACTTTCTGTCTTCTGTGGAACACAAAAAAATATATTTTGAAGAATGTTCCACTTGTTTTTGTCCATATGACATTGAACCTTTTTGACTTTCATAATATAGACAAAATATTTGGGTCTACAAACCCTTTTTTTTCAGTTATGTCTCCTGGAAAATTTCTTGAGGCTGTTGTCATCTCAGGGTATCCTGTTACATATGCACACAGACACAAACGCATGTGTATTCATCTTAGTAAGCTTAATGGTGCAGTCCAGTAGCGAGGTTCCCCAGAGCTCTGTACTTGTCCCATTCAAGATTTGTATGTGTGAGATTAAGAAGTCAGGGAATATAAACAGGCCACTGACGGCTCACAGTGTGTTAGATGGGGAGGCAGGGGAATGCTGAGAGTGCAAGGGGACAGTGCCAGTGTTTTCCAGCAGCAGAGGTGCTGTCGGTGGTGAAACTTTAAGGCTTGAGGTTGTAAGGGGGGGTTCTTCTGTCTGTGTATGACGCAGCCATGGGTGGTCTGGCGTGTTGCCCTCCTTATCTGGAAGAGTGCAGGACACTGAAGACAAGTGTTGACGCTGCCCCTTAGACAAGCAGAGGTGGAGGCTTAGAACCATTAGACAGCTCAACTTGCATGGAAACATACTATAAAACAACTCTCTAAAGAGGTGTGACTTGTACAAATCTAAATAATCTAATAATTAATTCATATTCTTTTCCAGTGTGCCTACTCAAGGGTTGAGTGATGATGCTGTTTATTCAGATAAATTCAGACATATTAATTTACGCTGTTCAGCTTACTTATGAGTTTTCTGCACCAAGTCAAGTCATTTATTTAATAAAAATGCTAATTCTGACTCCCATAAACAAGAATTAGTCCACCCAAAATATTCTGTCATCATTTACACATCCACATGTTATTTCCAGACTTTTTCATTCAGATAAGATAAAGCTTTCAAGCTTCAAAAGACATGCAGAAGCACCAAAAACGTATCATATAAGTTGACTCTATATTCCAAGTCTTCTGAAGCGAATAGACCAAACAACATTTTTTTTGTGTGTATCACTTACACAAATTATTTATTTACTGTATTTTTGTGCTGATGTGCTTAAAAGCTTCACTCCCTTTTTTCCTGTAATTCCAAGGAAAAGAACAACCAGCTCATTATTCAGATTTTCTAATGGGAAAGTCTTATAAGTTTTGAACAGCATGAGGGTAAGTGATGAAAGGATTTAGATATTTTGGTAAACTATTCTTGTAAGTGTTTTGAGGTCACATTATAGTGTTTGTGTACAAAACAGCCATGCAAATTTATATTTAACTTCTCTGGAACCTGAATCAGTCTTTAGTTAGAACAGGAAGAAAAATTGGTGAGAAAAACAGTGTGCAACTTAAACTAAAAGTTGCCAGGCATCCTGTTTTTTTTTTGTTTGTTTTTTTACAGGGGTGAGCAGTCCAGAGACCAAGAACACTCTGTGCACACAGCTCAATTTGAAAGAAAAAAATGACATCTAATAACATTTAACGATCTGGCAGATGTCATTTTGTTTCACTCGGTTCAGCTGAGGACTTTATCACCAGGCCGAGCCACCCTGCCATAATTGATACTCTTGAATGGTATTTGTTGATGCGGCACTGCAGAGCTGCAGAAGAGTTTCTTACCGATATGCACAATGCAGCCCTTGGGCGGAAGTTTTCTTCGTGCTTTCAAACAACTTCTCATGCACACCAGTCCATATCCACAAACACAGTACCTCCAGGCATTGTGCTAGTTCAAAGGTAAGGCCAATAAATGATCAGAGAGAGGGAGACAAAATACACTGATAATTGCATGTTGATTACATGTGTTAAGAACAAAAATAACAGACCAACTACTGCAGGCAAACTTACCTAGTTATCTAATGACCAAAGACCAATGGTTCTCAACCAGGGGTCCTCAGCAGACTTCCAAGGGGGCCTAAAGATTAATTAAAATAATTTTAAATAAGACAAAACAAGCAATAAAATGAGCTAAACAACTAAAAATCAAGATCTTTCTTATTTTAATTCTTTTTTTTTCTGCTTATGAAATTGTGAGAAATATATTTTTAAAAAGTAAATAATGAACCCGTATTGACAAGGATTGAATATTGTTGTGGAATGTCTGTATCAAAAAGAAAATTGAATTTTAAGAATTAATGAATAAATGAACCAATTAATAAATCAGTAAATAAATAAAAAGTCTTTATTTTAAATGAATTTATTTTGAAATAAATACAAAATAATTGCCTTTATTTATGAATCATTCTAGCTTTGTTAGAATAGCTAACTTCTAGGGATAATTTTGCTCAAAGTGTGGGTAAGCAAACCCGTGAACACACACATTCAAGTAGTTAATATATTACCTTTCACTTCCCTGTTTCCACTTCCAGTCTTCTAGTTTAATCTTTCTGTTCTTTCACTCCCTTTCCTTCATTGCTCTAATCAGCTGCATTTCTCATTTGTTACATAAACTACTCTCATTTTCCTGGAGCATTCACTTCATTCCAGACCTGTGCTCTCCTTTACTCATTCTCACAGTTTGTGCTCTATCTCTCTCTCTCACTGATGTTGTGCTGATAGAGGGATGGAGGCAGTGCACACACCTGGCACTGTCTGTATAACTGGCTCTGATACACACCAAGAGCCCAATGCCGCACACAGAGGTCTCACACACACACACACACACACTTTCTCTTGGCTCGGCTCAAAGGAGACACATCTGTGAAACCAAAGCATGGGGTTCATTAGCAATAAACAGGGACTGGGACAGAGTGGACATCTCAGCATGCCGTTAATACGCACCAGGAAAGGAGAGTAGGGATGCGCACAGCTATGTATTTTCATGATCGACTAGTTGTTAGGTCTGAACAACTACTGGACTAGTTGGTCTAGGGGAACCCTGTTTATTCATGCTAGTTTAGGGTTGTGTTCACTAGACACCATTCACTAGTCTCATTGTCTTAGGGTGAGTTAAAACTACTAAAACGACTAGTTGACTCATCCCTAGAGGAGAGGAGAGGTAAACAGAAAGAGTTCAGTTAGCCCCTCTGTGAGTCAGACTACGTGATTACATTGTGACCTGCTACAGAATCATGGGATTTCCTGGCCCATGGGCAAAAGTCCAAAGTGTTTCAGTGGAGTGTTTGTGCACTGACATGCGTGAATGTTTAGAGGTTATTGGAAACTTCAGGAAACTTTCGCTGGCTACTGTTTAACTGCTTTTCTTTTCAAAGATGTCATATGCGTCTTCAAATATTACAAGATCCCTGAAAGTAAAAATACTTTTATTCAGCAAGGATGCATTAAATTGGTCACAAGTAACAGTAAAGATTTTTACATTGTTACAAAAGATTTCTATTTAAAATAAGTACTGTTCTTCTGAACTTTATATTCATCCAAGAATCCTTAAAAAAAATCATATGACTGTTTCCAAACAAATATTAAGCAATACAACTGTTTTCAACATTGGTAATAATAAGAAATGTTACTTGAGCAGCAAGTCAGAATATTAGAATGATTCCTATGATCATGTGACACTGAAAATTAGAGTAATGGCTGCTGAAAATATAAAACAGTTATTTTAAATTAGATATAATGATATTTCACAATATTACTGTTTTTACTGTATTTTTGCTCAAATAAATGCAAGGTTGGTGAGCATAAGAGGTTTCTTTCAAAAACATAAAAATCTTTCCAAAGCCAAACATTTGAACAGAAGTGTACATTACAATGAAGTAGCACAAACTAATGTTGAACTAATGCCGAACTCCCAAGCGAGTTACTTACATTTTATAACATATTTAGAATCACTGAAACACTTTGAGATGTTAATTTTGTTGTGATAAAGTTTTAAAGTTTCAATGACATTTGCAGTGGTTCACCCCAGTACTGCATTTGGTTAAATGATTTAATCTGTGTTTTCCCAGATGACCGCAACAAATGAACAGTGAAGTACATAGACAGACTCTGAACTCAGTGTGTGTCTGTGTGTGTGTGTGTGTGTCCTGTCACACCAGCCAGCATCCAATAAAATAAAAAAGCTGTGCCTGCAGAAACAAATTAGATCAGATAAGCGATTTAATTTTAAGAGAGGCAAATTACTTAACCTTTAATAAACCTCATCTTTATATTTACTTTTGTAGTTAGTTTAATCCTTAATCATTTCTGAAAATTGATCCTCGTATCCCGCTATACCAACTTGCCCCGGCAGACCAGAGGTTAAAAATGTCCCATCATTTAAAGGGTGTAATAAATATATAACAAAATAATATTATTTTGGCAAGGTGTTAAGCTCCTCATTAACGGTGTTTAAAACTGAAGTGCAGCCTTATGGACAACAAAACTGTTTGGGTCAAGACCAGGGTGACCAGACATGACGGGGTCTGGCTTTTACCACATACTTTGACTTAATTTCTCTCTCTCACCACACAAACTCTTCTCTTTGTTTCCTTGACGAATACCAGAACCACCTAATCTCATAATTATCGTGTAATCTTCTTAATAGCATAATGCTTCTAAACTTTACTTGGGTACTGAGTATATATATATAGAGAGAGAGAGAGAGGGAACTGTTGTCCGCCAAATGGTTCATGCATGGTTTAGGTCAGCCATTAGGTCACACACTGCGTAGTGGTTGATGTTTGATGGGCCTTGAATATCCAAAAAAATGTGCAAACAAATATTCTCTCATAATGATCTAGTGAGAAGGGGAGGTTATCCTTGAGTGAACAGTCCATTACTGCTGTTATGACAGTGGCACAGGGGTCAGTTGTGCAGATGGTGACTCAAGTCAATTTCAGGCTCATTGTCTCTTCCCCTCCGCTGCTGTTAACCGTGGTATTGATTAGCATGTGTGTCTTCGCACACACTTCCATTTGAAGCTGTCTGGGAGGTATGTTGGTGGTTTGTGACTATGGAGCATTTACTATTAAACTATTAATAGACTACCTTCTATTCATTTATCTGGCAACTTCTAGAAAAGTTTCTTAATTTGAAAGGTTGAAAAATTGGTATGTTGAGGCACAAATTCATGCATGATACAATATAGGTCTCTCTCACCTCTTAAAGTGCTAGTTCACCCAAAAATGAAAATTCGGACATGATTTTTCAGGCTCATATCATTCCAAATCTGTCTGACTTTCTTTCTTTTGTGAAACGGGGAAAAAAAGAAAAAAAAGGTTGTTTCAACCAGTTTTGTCCATAAATTAAAAGTCGATGGGGGCCAAAACAACATTGCTGACTTGTAACTTAAATTTTTGATATTTATATTTAGCTTTAATTATTTTAATTTATAATTTTTTTATTTAAGTAGTTTTTAGGTTTATGTTTAAGTTTATGTTTTGCATCAAATATTTTATTTTATTTAGGCTTTATATCAATTACTGAATTTTTTTTTGTAGTTTTTAGTTTTAATTAGCACTTACAATACAGGTTTGAAACAACATGATGGCAAGAAAAACAGAATTTTCATAATTTTCTCCAAGCACCAGTACCAGTACACCAGCATCTAAAACACAACACATTATGCTGGTCTTTACAGCAAGGCTAGTTCAGTTGAATTGGCACAGCGCACTGAAGTGGTAATGTGTGTTTGGCTTACACCCCGTTCACCTTCAAAGAAGATGTGTTTGCGTTCACGTTTGCCTGTTTCCTCACTCTCTCGCTCATGCTTTATTGTAACTTCATAAAGGAGCAGCTGAGAGAAGAAGGGGAAGGACGAATAGGACTGGGTAAGTGAGGAAAGGAAACGGGATGAGTAGCTAGGCGGATGAAGAGGTCTGGTTGGCTTTCATGGATCACAGCTCTTCTTTCTGTGTAGTCTACTGAGCCAATATTGCAGTAATCTAGAGTAAATCTGGTTTAATTAAGTTTAAGGGGCAGCTTTAGATTAGAAGCACATTGTATATGGAGGGAGTGTGCCATACTTTGTGTCCTTTGATCTCATACATACACACACATATGCCAGACATACATCCATAGCACTGATACAGAGTCTCCAAGTGGGCCGTTCCGCTGGTGCGTATAGCCAAGGCATGCTCTGATATTCTTTTTCCCAGGTTGACAGGAGCTATTAGTCATACGAAGGATGGCTAAGTTACATCGCTACAGGCTAAAGAGCACTGCATTGAGAAAACGCCAGCTCCTGCTGTGCTATATATCTGTGTGTGTGTGTACTTCAAAACCGCAACAGCCTTGGAACTACTTGCCAACAATTTTTGCTTTTCTGTTAAATTGTTCATAGGTGTGGCAGCTTGTGACACTTCTTATATTCTGGACAAAAGATGATCCTTGCATTTGCTGGCTTAGGGTGCCAAAGCCTGTTTTGCTGAGAGTTGCATAAAAACAGGATGCTGGAGTGCAGTGTTACAGATGTGCAGAAAGAAAGATTGGGTGAAAAGTAAAGAGGAAGGGAGAAGGGGAAAAGAAGAGAAAAATATTTTTTGCACCATCTTGACAGAAGGTGACCTTTGGGTAAATTAGAGTCCTACCCCATGGTTGAAGGTCTTTACTTTACAGAGCTCAACACTAACTGTGTGAGAGAGAGAGTGTGAGAGTTTTAAGCCTTTGCTGCGTTGCCAGCAAAAAAGCAAAAAAACGCTAAAAAGTTTTATGCCATGTAAATGACTTGTGATCATATTGAAAGCATCAGTAAGTGTTTATGAATTTAAGGAGTTACATTCTAGCTGTATAATTTGCAGCTTGTTATAATTTTTCTTCTTGTAACGAAAATTATAATTTGAATAAAACAAGAAACTTCTTGAGTACATGGATATTCCTAGCAAATATAAAGTGCATTGCTCAGAGAGAGAGTGAAAAAATGTGTTTAAAAAAATCTTTATTTTTGAGCCCTGCATTATTTTTTTTGCAAAAAATATTACTTAAACACGGAAGGGGCAAGGGAGGAGTCAAATTTTGTTCCAATTCCATAGAGCTTTGCACAGAATTCCATTTGATTCCATGCAGGTCTAGTGATTAATCAACAAGTTGGATGTGTATTCACGGTGGTCCAATCAAATTGCTCCCACATAAATGGAAAAGGAGTATGATGGCAAACATTAAAACTTGGACCCGAGGAGCATCATTTTTGCACAATATTTTACTGTGGGTACTTAATTTTGAAAAATGTTGCCTGGCAGAAAAAAGAACTACAAGCATGCCAGGCTTGCCCTGATCCTTCACTGTTTATGTGCATGTTGTGAGTGTGTTTGTGGGTCTGATATTGTTTTCTCAGGTTCATACTATGAAGTAGCACTTGGCTGCAGGCTGAAAGCAGTTACGCTTTAATAGGCCAGTTGTTTACTCTTTTCTGCAGACCCACTCTGGATGCACTCTACTTCGGATCCTGCCTCTTTGCTGGCAGGTACGCTTTGAGCAGTAAAGTCAACATTGTATCGTGCCCACCACCATCCTACTAACTGATTTTACAATCCGCCCAAAAAGTGCCTCTCTTTTATGATAGCTGTAGGTAATGCAGACGAGCTTGGGAAATAGACCCACCTCCATTTTAGGCCTACTTCATTCCGACATAGTCAACACCACAGGGAGACGAACACCGTGAACTCATTGACTCAAAGAAGACAATGTATTCAGATGGCTTTAATGAATAGATATTGGGCCCATAAGCTTTCCGTTGCACCCTGAAAGGAATGGATTAAAATGAGACAGGGGGTCCAGTGGGGGAGTCTGGGTGGCGGGAAGAAGGGATGAAAGAAGAGGTGTGCTTGCCAAAAGCTGGACTTTTTTAACGTCTGGCCAAGAGGCAGCATGAATGCCACATGCACCTGATCTTTCATCTCCTCCTACTCGTAGGAAATGGAGAGCAGATTGGGCTATGGTTTACGTGATGCTCTTGATTGAGGACAAAAATGAAAGGTTGTTATTGCGGTTAGCCATTGCGTGATCTACAATATAGAGGTCTGGCTTTGATGGGACTCAGCAGTACCCTGTAATAGTGATCAAAGAACCCATTGAACCCAGGACAGGGGTAGCCATTTGCCAAAAGCTAAGCCTTCTGTCAAGACCTTTAGAAAGCCGATGATGTTATAGAGAGAGACCAAACGTCTTAACCCTGGCAGACAGCTCCTTAAGGAATGTTTGGACTGGACCGCATCTGCACTAAGGGGTACACCACTTATACTATGCGGAATAGAGATTTGCACAGACTGGTGAAGCTATCGGGCAGCTATCGGCAGGATTGCATTTGTGGTGTCTGCCACACGATCCCCTGCTGATAGCTCCAACAGGAATTCCATTCCCACTACTGTAAAGACTATAATTTAGGAAATGTGTTCAACTATTTGTTGTACTTGTTGTTGGTCAGTGACATGGAGAATTATGTTAACCTCTCTCATACGGCTGTCTTCCATTCATAAGGGCCTGGCTCTCAGAAGGAAGAGTTTGGCCTTGGATCTATTTGTCCTCACTGAAAATTGCACAAGTACTCTCCCAGAGGTTGCGAGTAATTGATGAGTACATATGTTTCTGGGTTTTGCTTTAGATTCAATGCCTCACTCTCTTTTCACTACCCTCGCACTTGGTCAGTGGAGACTCTGTCTTTTTTCACAGCTTTATGGCTTGGAATGTAAACCTCCTCCTCCTCAGGCTTTGAGCCTATAGATTATATGACATGACCGTTTAAGGTCCATTCCTAAGCTGTCCAGTTTTTCAGCAGTTAAGCGCAGTCTTTATAAAGGTCACCGGCTGATTGACGTTGGATTATCTATGACTGAGGCAGTTCTCTGAAGTCTTTAGCTCCACAGCGGTCCATAATGAATCATTTAACAACCATGTTGGGCTTCCTCAGAAAAAAAAGTAACATTTGTGTTGGATGTTTTTGATTTGATCTCTCATACAGGCTGGTGTCCTATTAGGCCCAGGCCTAATGTCTGGATTTTCTAAACGTTTGGTGTAGTAAAACTCAGGGGTGGTCTGCTTCCCTCAGAAGAGGCTTCAAGGGTTCAAATTGAGCCAAGGCTGATTGTACACAAAAAGGTCAGATGCAGGAGGAAGCCCAGTATATTTCCAACATTTCAGGCTCATAACTGTGAGAATATAAATGTAATAGCTGCACCTGGCTAAAACCATAAAAACTAATCAGTGCCTAAGTAGTTCATCAAATTTGTAAAAAAAAAAGTGATTTTGATTGGAATACAATGAATGCTTTGAGCAATTACATTTTTTCCTATCTATCTATCTATCTATCTATCTATCTATCTATCTAGTGGTCTGCTTCCCTCAGAAGAGGCTTCAAGGGTTCAAATTGAGCCAAGGCTGATTGTACACAAAAAGGTCAGATGCAGGAGGAAGCCCAGTATATTTCCAACATTTCAGGCTCATAACTGTGAGAATATAAATGTAATAGCTGCACCTGGCTAAAACCATAAAAACTAATCAGTGCCTAAGTAGTTCATCAAATTTGTAAAAAAAAAAAGTGATTTTGATTGGAATACAATGAATGCTTTGAGCAATTGCATTTTTTCCTATCTATCTATCTATCTATCTATCTATCTAGAAAAAGTCCAACAATGGCTAAATATCTTGCATGTAGACACTATTATAAAATCCACCTGTATTTTTGATGTGGGCTTCCAACGTACCAGTACTCAGTACCATGTGCATTCAAGCAAATGTGTCGTAGTGTGTATTTACACAGCTGCAAGAGGACAGGAGCAAGTCAGGTGAAGGATCCTGACCCAGCAGGATCCTTTGTGAGCAAACGTTGACGATTTGGTCTATGATTCAGAGGCACTGTCTGCCTCTGCAACCGCTGCTTTCACTCCAAACATCGCCCATCCTGTCTGGAGAAGAGCGACAGGGTATAATCTGCACACACTGACATAGATATACATATTTAGATTCATACTTGTACAAACATCAGTGAGAGAACATCTTTAAAGTGACCTACTGAGGGGTGTTGGTTAAACAGTGAAGCGGGGTCATGTAGGTTCCTGCTGGTAGTTTGGTTTGAGAAAAAGTGAAGGGCTTCTTAAGGGTGACTACTGAAACTTAATACTGTTGTGCATGGCAGCATTTCCTCAGACTCACATGTCTGCCCTATTTGGACAGTCTCTGAGCACAGGGCCCCTCAGGTGGGAACTCTTAATGTGTGTGAGAGAGAAATAAGAAGCAGAAAGCAAGACAGAGACATTCTCTAGCTTTTTGTCTCCTATTCTGTAGAGTGAAAAAAGGAAGCCATTCCAAAGATTCAGAAAATTATTTTTTCCCCCAAGAGCTCTCCAAGAGTTTGGGTGCAGGTCAACATAATGTCATGACCTAAGTCTGGTTATTCACTTGAGACCCCGTCTCCACTTCCTCCATTTACTCTTTGAATCTGTAATTAAATCATTAGAAATGCTACAGTGGACTGCTTGTACTGTATGGGTGTGCGGAGGCTTGGTCAGAATTATGACTAATTAATCTATCCTGTCCTTGAGAAGTTGTACCTACAATTACAGTCATCACCTCCCTGTTCTGAACTTTACCTTGTCCTGACATTAAAAACCGCTCTGCTAGATCATAGGGGTTAATAGGTTTTGTGGAACAGCTTTTCCTCCGGATTCTCGGAATTTGAGAGCATTGTGGAAAGTAGTTTCTTACAAGCATCCCACACACAATACTGACCCTTTAGCCAGAGTAGATATTTTCAAAGTTTGTGGTTAATTACTCTTGTAGGCCCAAGTACCCCAGCTATGATCTCCAGCCATGATACACTGTTTGCTTGAGGCTACACATATTCATTCAGCTTTGCATTTGAGTTTATTAATTAGGGAGGTGATAGAGAGAGAGTGTGTGGTAATGATGTTCACACTGTCTGTTCTCTTTCCAAGGTCAAGATGCAAATGCCAGGTTTGCTTGTTTAAGACCAGCGCCTCTGCCAAAGTGTCTGTGGAAAGTCTTTTCTTCCCTGTGTTAAAATAAGTAAAAGCAAAATCTAATCTGTGGTCAGGAAGAACTTTGTTTGTGAGCTCGGAGTCTCTTATCATAGTACAGCTAGTTAGAGCTACTTAATTCAGTACTGTTGTGTTTATTATTAGTTGTTAGTGCCCTGGATAATAACTATGCCATGCACCAGTGTACTGTTTTATTTTTCAACCTCATCTGCCTCACAAATTTATTTGCTGACATCCCTTCTAATCTCCAGCTGTTGGTCGTTTGGCAGGTATGCAATTTTCGAAATCCCTGGGTGGAATTGTGAAAGTTGATCTGGCATTTTTAGACACAATATATTGAAAGTGTCTTATGCCACCTTGAAGCCTAACAGGGAGTAAGAAATGGTGCATATGGCTGCGTTAATGAGTCAAAAGAGGAACATGGACGTCGCAGTCCTGCAGAGAAGGGTACATCCAGATGGGCAGCACAGGTTCTGCTTAGTCATGGGCATGTGGACGATAAGAACACACACACCATATCCTTTCAGTTCGCTGATAATAAGATAGAAGGCTTTGATCCTATTGCTCACGACTGGACAAATACACATAGGCCTACATTCACAATCATAGACAAGCAGACAAATGTACAGACTCATGCAGCTGGCTTAAAACAAGCACTTCCTTGGTACGATCATTGACATTCCCACATCAAGAACTGGTTTGATGATAGTTATGCAATATTATCTGGCAGAGATAGTGTTATGGAATCAGAGCACACCTTGCTTTTCAGCCCGATGAGCTTTGTAAAAATCGACGTGTTTCAGAAAGGCGGGGCATAGAGGATAAACAATAATGTACAGTATGTGGAAAATAATGTGTTTTTTGAACCTTAAACCGCATAAACACATTTCATTACACCAAATACACAAAATAATGTTATTTTTAGCAACATCACATGACCCCTTTAAAACTGCTGTGATTGCATCCATGCTTTCTCTGTCCTCATTCCCACAACCCACTGTCTCACAGGAAACCATGAATCTTCAAAAAGTCTCTGAGGAAACACAAGATCCAAATGTGAGAAACGTTTGTTTTCTTGAATTAGCGTTGCAGTAAAGTGTTTAGTATCATGTTTTACCGCAAAACTGAAGATGGTTCCTGTTGCTACTGGCTTAACTCGATTGGCCCGTACAACAAGAACACACATTCCCAGAGAATAGGTTGCACATACACTGCACTGTATGTGTTATGCTTTTATTAAATTTGACTTCAAAGTCTCTGTGTCAGCTTTGATGAAATACAAACTGCTGTTTCAGTCGAGTGTCAGGGTAAACTTGTGTTCTCGTCTCTCTCAGTGGTATCTGCTGGTCGGTGTACACTTACAGATAGACGGCAGGGTCATCCGGAGCGCTGTGTGATCTGACACTGTTGGAGAGATACTTTGATGCCACCTTCATCTTTCCACAGCTTCCAGACAACTGTCTTCCAGGCTTTTCTTGTCTTCTTAAGAGAGCATAATATATTGCCTGAAAGATAAAACAGTGCTAGTGTCTCCAGGCCTGCATATGTATGTGCTTATCAGTTTTTGTATGTGGGCCCTCTTAAAAAAAAAAAAATGTTACCATGTATAACCATATCGTATTTTATTTGTTGCACTGCTGGAACACACCACTTACTGGAAAACCAGATCATACCAGCATAAGGTGGTCCAGATGGTTTTTGAACAAGATAGGTAGTATGTTGCTGGTCCAAATTGGTCTATCAGCTCAAATCAGCTTTATGGAGTTGGTGTACTAGGTTGAAACCAGGTGTACCAGCTTACTGATCAACTACCTGGACTGACTTGGGCTCAGAATGATCAATTTGGACCAACTGGAAACCATGTAGAACTAGCTACCACCTTAAACTGGGTTTCATTGTATTTTCCACAGAGTAAATGTACTGTACATTTCATGCCAATTGAAAGCATACACCTCCCCCTCAAGATATGTTCCAGAGAGGCTTTTTTAAAGCCACCTGTACTCTCTTAAGGCACTACAAAAAAGCCATCAATACCTGTCGACCTTTGTCAAAAACCCATGTGCAACTTTTTTGTTTGAAATCTTATTCTTCACCTCAGCTGGAACTGATACAAAAGAGCATCTCTATTTATCTCCATCGCTGTAGATCAGTGTTTCCCAACCGGGGTGCCGTCTGTCGAGAGCAGGATTGTGGCAAAATTAATTTTGTAGGGTGCCAGAAGTTTGTTAAAATTTCCAAAGGGTGCCGCGACTAAAAAAAGGTTGGGAAACACTGCTCTAGATAGTCAGCGATAAGCTGGAAGCCGATTAAAAAAGCCTTAAAAGACAATGAAACCATAAAAAAGGCTGTAAAAGTGCTTTCCTTTAGACCAATCGCTGCTGATGGGAGGAAACGATCAGCACCTGCTTGGACCAGATCCAGATTATTGTTTTCCCTGAGCTGTTGTTTATGATGGGGGCGGCATTGACTCCCGTGACCGCCGATGTTTTCGCTTTCATGTCTCTCATGTTGTGTAAGAGGTTTACACTTGCTGGAAATCGGCCAGAAACAAGAAAAGTCAGAGTGTGACGGAAACTTTAAACTGCTTAGTGTTGTCCTTTATCTTTCAAGTATGTAGTAGTGGTAATTTCTCCTCTGATCCACCACCTGCATGCACTGTTTCTCAAAGCTTGGGGTTGAATTTGTCAAAATGATGTGAAAATATTCTTGGCAACACTTTCTATGAAGCCCGTATTTATAATACATTATAAGGGTATTCTTAAGGCATTATAATGAATGCATAATGCATTATAAAAACCCTTATAATATGTTGTATCATCTCATGAATATTCATAAGAACAGTTTTAATATATTATAATATTTACTTATTTGTGGTTATAGCAAGTGTCTTTGCAAGTACGTCAACTTATTCTACCATACTAGATTCTACCATTCTTGAGCATACTAATACTCTAATGAGAGTTAGTTGGCATGTAGTTGCAAAGTTGCTTATAGTCGATTGATTAAGGGGACCATCAAAATAAAATGTAACCATATAAAACATTGCATTTTTTTCAGTTGGAGTATAAAGCTCACATCAATTAATTAACATTAGCTCCACAGGAAACACTCAAATAACACTCAACATCTAACCACTCACAAGCTGTAGTAAGATACTGTGCAGATCTTAAATAAACAATGTCAAGATATGATACAGTCCATTATACTGTAAATGAAGTAGATTTAATATGGTGTTCATTGTGTGTTATAAATAATCATACTCTTAAACTTATAACCACAAATACGTAAGTATTATGATGTATTATAACGGTTGTTATGATTATTCATGAGTTGATATAACATATAAGTTTTTTTATAATGCATTATGCATTCATTATAATGCCTTAAGAATACCCTTATAATGTATTATAAATACGCATTTCATAGAAAGTGTTACCATATTCTTGGATTTGGAGATAGTCATTCTTATAATGCATTATACAGTTGTTTAGGGATTTCTCTTTAGTTTAGTTTTTCTTTAGTTTTTTTTTTTCTCTTTAGCTCTGTTTCTTTGAGTTTCCCAATACTGTTGTGTTCCTGAGAGGCACAGAATGAGGAAGAGGAGTGGGAGGAAGGGTAGTTTGGGGTCAGCTGAGGGAGCTGGCCGAGGTCATGTGAACGGAAAAGCTTAGAAGGGAGAAGATCTTTCTGTATCCAGGAGGATTCTTTTTGGAAACATATTCCTCACGCAGTTTTTCTGCATTCTGAGGCAATGTGGGTTCGAAAGTTCGGAGCGTGTTAGTGAGCCATGAGCTTGCTGTCTTATCTACCTGAGTGGAACATGACTGGACAAACTAGTCATGTGGTTTCTGCTTCCGCTCCACTGATTCACTCGCTCGCTTGACTTGGATCAGCAGGCAGTATGACTTTGCAACTAAGGCACTAGAGAACAGTCTATGAGTGTGTGTGTGTGCGCCTCAATGTTCTTGCTTGTGTTCTGCTTATGTATGTGTGTGTTTGGAATAGCATACTACTCAATTTATTTCTGCTGTATATATTATGTACATTGTGTGTGCATACTAAGTATGCAGGATTGTATGAAGAGCACACTAAAATGGATACTGTATCCCACAATGCATCATGCTTGACTTGATTTTTGTTTTTTTGTTTTCTTGACTCAGTACTTGTTATGACTGCTGGTGTTCCATTCCAAACATATAGCCTTTGTGTGTTTACATCCTTCTACAAAGAGATAAAATGGGAAATAGGAAAGGACCAAAAAAGACAGTCAGAGAAACAACAACAAGGCTCAATCAAACATCCTTCCACATGCATCTTATTAATAGATCTCTGTTCTCTCTGAGGAGCACCTGATGCACGGCTCATCAGGAACAAATCCCCATCAACTCCAACTCACTCATTTCCTCCTGATAAACAGATTCAAGGCTCTTTCTCTCTCTCTTATCTCTTGATACACAGCACTGATGTTGTGCGCTCATCAGGAAGGAAGCCCACTCCTCCGTTACCGTAGCGACCACATGCGTAAAGCCCCACTAATCTAGTGACACACTGAGCTGATTGCATCTGCTGCTCTGAATTCGATTAGTCAAGGCTGCTGCAATAAGATGAGAGAGAGCACTGTCTTAGACTGCATTGGTTATTCTGTTTAAGAGTCAAGGTGACTGATAAGACTCTCAGATTCAATTGCCATCAATGGATGTTGTGTCTTAATACGTAATTTGTCCATGTTGTTGTGTTTCGATGCAAATCTTGACCGGTTATACTAATTAAACTCTGTGTTAAGCCCTTTAGTTGTGGGAATGAACCTGATATATCGGAGTAGTTGTAGTCTAATGTCATTTCCTCAACTGGAGACTGATATCCTGTCCATGTTAATGTCTTCTGACATCACTCTGTGTGGTTTAATTGTCTTCACATGCTCATTCAGTGACATTTGTTCTTCGTTGCATTCTTCCCCACAGTGAGCTGCATCCCCTCATGAAAACAAAATACAAAACCAGCTGCCACAAATCAGTTCTTACTTTCTCATCAGGCCTCCCCAGCATATTAAAGAAACAGATAGCAAAGTGCTCGTTTGGTCATGTAGTCATTTGTTCCTTTGCAGTTGTGTTGCGTAGAGCTTTGCAAACTTGGGTTAGGGGACTTCCAGGATGGTGCTAGCGAGTCCACAGAAGATATGCTAGGGAAAAAAATCAGAATTTTATTTGCAGAGGCTAGTTTTGTGAAAAAAAGTTTTGGAAAATGTGTATTGTAAATTAACGTGTATTATTTAATTAAACATTATTAATACGTATAAAAAAAAAATGACCAGTTTAGCTGGTGGTCCTATGTTAAATCGTGGGGGCACAGACATGGCGGTTCACCTCTCGCTGTCCACAACTGCTGATAAATCATGTGAAGGTTCATGATACAAGCTCTTAGATCTTCGGACTTAACCCCTCTAAAGAGAGACTGCGAGTGAAAGTTGATTTTTTGCCCATGAGATACTTCTGCAGCTCACCAAAATGGCAGGTATTTAGCCAGTGACGGTGTGGGAGATGAATGGATGCAGAAGTCAAACAGAGAAGAGATAAGGCCAATATTTACAATGAGAGCCCAGCCCAAGGCTGCATGCCTGCTATGCTCATCTGACCTCACGGGGCATGGGGGGGGGGGACACAGGAGATTATTACTGCCTCAGAGGCACTGTGGATATTTAGCAGAGCTCCATAAAGACACACAAAGTTGTGTGTCAGTTTTATTGCTGATATGAACATTATGAGGAGTACTTGCAGTCTTTATCTAAAGCACTTAATAACTGAATAAGCTGTAGTTTTTCTCATCAGATACAATCTTTGTGAATTTTCAGTTCGGTTTTAAGTGTTAATTTGCAGAAAGGGAAAGGCAGATGGGAAAATAAGAACCAAATTAGCACCTCAGGTTGAACTAAAATCCCTCTTCATAACCAGTTTTTGCTATATATGGTTCTTAAATTGGTTATATGGTTCTGTGTATAGTGGAGGGTTCCTGATGTCATCATTTTACTCAGAAATGGTTAATTTCACAAATATTTACAAAGAAACAGCAAGAAACATTTAATTCAATCTGAAATTTAGAAGTAGAAAGACTGAAAATGTATTTTCTTGTACAACATACTCCAGTAATATTTGTTTTATTTACAATTTAGAAATAATCATTTTTTTTTTTTACAGTGTATATATTTTTATATATAAATACCATTTATAAAGTGAAATAATAAATAAATACATTTCTAAAGAACTAGATATTGTTTGTGGAACTTAAAGAAGTTAAGTTAAAGAGGTTAAAACCATTTTTGGTCCTCATTGAAAACCGAACCCATAACAAAACTGGTTCACTTTAATTTATGGGTTCTCCTAACACCACAGGCTGTGTCCTGAATAGAATCTGATAGGGATATTGTTTTCAGGGCTTTTTGTCCTTTGTTTTTATACACACATGATCACAGAGAACATCAGGCCTGTTGCTTTTGCAGATTTTCACGGAGAGTTTCCCAGCTCTCCTCAAAAGTGCATGTTTATCACGGCTCCACTTCTGCGTTCAGGGCACATGTGAAACAAAGCAGCAGGTGCTGGAGCTTCTGGGAGCCGAGAAGTGTGAGGGATCAAGTTCCTGTGGGTCTGTATGGAGCTGTAGCACTTTCATCAGGTGCGCCAATAAGCTGATGGGAATGACTGAACGCTTAGCCCATGTGTGATCTGAAAGAGAGAGATATTATGAAAGAGACCGTTTTCTCAGTACTAGGCTGTGTGTGATTGAGTGTGTATGTGAGCATTTCATGGGTAAGATGGGTTTGTGGTGACAAGGGCATTCCCCCTACAGCAGCAAAATATCACTTTTCTGCCCATTGGGAAGAATTACCGACATGAACCACAGAAACCAGCAGTCGGGTTTGAGTTACAGGCAGCATATTTAAAGGCCTTTTCTGAGCAAGCTGTATCATTTACAAAGCATTCCCCAGGACTGCATTTTTATCGGTCAGTATGACTCATGAGTTGGGCCAGAGAGCAGATTTTCACAGAGCCACTCTCAATGCACGTTGTTTGGAGGGTTTTTTTTGTTTTGTTTTTTTAAGTCTGTGCCAGTTTATATCGCCAGAGATGAACGTTTTTTTTTTTTGGTGATTTGTGGTTTCTTGCTCTCAGAAAATTATCACGCTCTTAAAAAGTTTATTTTATTTTATTAATTTTTTTTAAAATATATATATATATAAAAAAAAAGTTTATTTTATTTGTTGTTTTGCATTCATAGAGTTCAGGGTTAGAGTCTGATGAATGAGTTTAAAGCGACCAAGAAAAACCTCCAACAGAGCTGCCTGAAAGCTCTACATGACCCAGAGAAAAAGGGGGGGGGCAAAAATGAGGAAAAACGTGAGAAAATAAAGAAACTAAAATAGAAAAAGAGAAGGTCAAACAAACAAGAGTCATTTTGTTTGTTTAACGTTGCTACATTATTATGAATGGTTTCTATGGGTGTTGTTATGTGGTTGTAAAAGTTGTTAGGTTGTTGCTAGGATGTTCTGAGTGATTGCTAGGTTGTTGTTTATTGTTCCAAGTATTCTCAATGTTTGTCTTGTCTCTAGATTTCTCTGCTTCAGTGGGAATTTTTTTTATACCTGTTTTATCATCTGCCAAGCAAAAAGTGAAAGTCTGATTATGCAGTAAAGTTCATTAGTAGTGATGCTCCAAATTATTACAGAAACACCAGTTAAATTTTTTTGTTTAATCAAAAACCTTTAACTTAAACTCTAGCATATTTTTTGGTCACGGTTTTTGGTCCTTTCAGTTCCTGAAATTTCAGTGCATCATTTAATGTTTAATTATTTATTTTTTTAACCCCAAGAAAGGGCAATATTTAAAATTTTGCATTTTGCAACTGCATCTTTTAAATGTTTCAAATGTGTTCTCCTGTATTTGCATGTGGGATTTAATGGCGATTGGCCAGTGCATCCAGACAGACACATCTAAACTACCTCTCCTTTTTCACTCTTTCTTTCTCTGTCTCTCTCTATTTCTTTCTCTGTCTCTCTCACACACACTTGTTCTCTGTAGGCTTCTAACAGAACTGATGGATGTATTTCTCAAGAGCCTTTTGCTTGATGACTCCGGTCATGCCCCACATTTCAAATTGCGAGTGACCGTCACTTTCCACGGCTATTTGGATTGGATAGATGTGCAGTCAGACTTGCCACAACGGATACGCCGCAGCATCACTCCATCATTGCAGCTTCATTCATATCAAACAGACATTTACAGGCCATTAGCCTATGCCACTATATCATTAGGATATTTACTAGTGCATCTGGAGCAAATTGGTAATAAAGTAATCATACAAAATCACACGGCCTGCTCTGTGCCTGCCGCTATGTGAGAAGTTAATAGAAATGGAAAGGCGATCTCTCCCTCTATAGCTCATGCCCTGCCGCCACATATTGAGATGCTAAATCAAAAACACTCTTAGCTTCTTTTACTTTGCAAATAAAGGGAGAAAAAAATCCAGGAAGGGCTAGCTGGAAAATCGATTGTCGCAGTGGCTCACGTTTCCAGTCATATCGGAGTGAGAGAGAGAGAGAAAGGGAGAAAGCAGTCTGGGATGAGACAGCTTTTATATCATATTATGTCACCAGACGACTCAGCACCTGATTCTCTCATCAGTTTACCAGACAAACCCCTTCCCTCCTCTTTCTTACTTTTTTTTTCTCTTAGATGGGAGAGTACACATGCTGGCCTAGTGCCCTGAATAGCACACTAGACTTCTATAGTAAATAAAGACTTTTACGGTTTATATTTATTGTGTACAAACCATTATGATGAGGCAATATAGTGTTTTGAGTTCAGTATATGACAGTTAAAGGAATATTCTGGATTCTCAATCGATGGCAAAAACAAATAATTACAGTGAGACATTTACAATGGAAGTGAATGGCAACAGTTTGTAAACTTCAAAATGCTCAATGTTTCAGTAGTACAGCTATACGTTACAGCTGCACGTTAACATGATTTCAATGTGAAATTTTCAAGTAGAAATACTGAAATAGTATTTTCGCACACTACAATAATCGTTGTTTTATTTACAACTTTGAAAAATAATGTTTAAAGTGCATTTACGATTTCTACTATTACTATTGTACAGTAAGTGCCTCACCATAACACATTTTTAACCTTTTTTTCTTGCAGAAAACAAGGAAAGAATCAAGATTTTTTTTTGTGGTAATCAACATTATGCCACCAATGCCGTCAATTGAATTGAGCCTAATTTATATTGAACCCGGAATATTCCTTTAAAGAAGAATTACATAATGAATGAGAATGCTTGTTCTGCTTGTGTAATGAGAATTTTCACCACTAAAGGATGGTTTTAGTGGTCTACAACCCATTTAGCCATGACTATATTGTTAATATAACCCAGCCTCAAGTGCCTTACTGCTTTTATAAAACAGTTATGCTGTAGTGACTGATCAGCATCCAATACCAGAATCAAGACTCATCCTATGTGTGAAATTTCAGAAGAAATTTGCGGGCAGAAAAGGTCCATTGCCTATTGTTGATAGTGTAGTGATATATGTCAATTTCAAACCAAGCGGCTTTTTGTTGATCTATGTGGCAATTCGCATTACCAACTGAACCGTATATGAAATCTTTGTGGGGAAATATTTTTACCTTCTGAAAAATTCCCAATCATTTGGATTCCTATTAAAATGGCTGGATTTTGCCTACAAAGATTGGTCAAACAGAAGTCAGTGTGACCGCCCCTTTACAATAGGTGACAGTTGTTTTCTTGTTTGTTGATCACACTTCTAAGTTGTCAGTAATGGTTTGAGAAACTGTCTTTATGAATATGATATTTAGAAAGCAGACTGCAGTAAAGTAATAATACTGAGCTCTTTCATTTTTTCAAGGCATAGTTTCGTTGTGTTCACATGTATTTTTAAAGGCTCTTTTGTTTCCATGGTGATGCAGCGTGTCATCGCAGTGAGGTTAAGGACAGTTGAGCTGCACTGCCTCATTTTCTGTTGCTCACTGTCATTCTTTCATTCAGCTCCTTTCATTGTCCCGCGTCCTCATTCAAATACAGGTCAGGTTCACGTTTACTAAAGCGTCAAGACATGCTGTGCTCTTCATGAAGGACAGATGTGTTTCTCTGTATATAGTGGGCTTGTACGTATAGTGAAAATCTAGATGTGCATGCTACTGAAATTTTTATTAATTCATTCTTTCATTATTATTATTATATATTTTTTATATATTTATCTGATAAGTCGTTCTTTTGTTCACTCATCAATTTCTTCAGTCGTACAATCATTCATAATTTCATGTGCTTGTTCATTCATTGATTTATTATTTCATTCATTCATTGTATGTTCATCCATGTGTTAATTAATTCATTCATTCATTCCTTCATTTATTCATGTTCCTTTGTTCATTTGCACATTTATTCACACATTCATGAGTTGGCTTGTTGGTCCATTCATTCATCAGCTCATTTACTTGTTTGTTTATTCATTCACCTGTTCCTTTGTTCATTTAATTAATTAATTCATTCATTCATAAGTTTGTTCATTTGTACACTCATTCATTCATCATTTCCATTGGTCCATCATTCATTCGTTCGTTCGTTCGTTCATTCATTCATTCATTCATTCATTCATTCATTCATTCATTCATTCATTCATTCATTCATTCATTCATTCATTCATTCATTCATTCATTCATTCATTCATTCATTCATTCATTCATTCATTCATTCAGTGTGTTCATTGTGCTTGTTTGTTCATTCATTCATTAGTTGTTCATTTGTCCATTTGTCCATTTTTCTTCATTCATTCATCCATCAGTTTATTCACTTGTCCGTACATTCATTCAGTCATTCAGTGTGTTCATTGTGCTTGTTTCTTCATTCATTAACTGGTTGTTCATTTGTCCATTTTTCTTCATTCATCTGTCTGTTAATTCATTCATCCATCAGATTGTTCACTTGTCCGTTCATTCATTCATCCATTCATCCTTTTCTCATTCATTCATTCATTAATTCATCCATTAAATATTCCAACACGCTCATGCACACTCCTGTAGATCTGGCAGTGACAAATTAAAGTCCTGAGAGATATTTGGACCCAAATGTCATGAAGTTTTCAAATCCAGTCTTTTTTCATCCCTCTTTAATGTATTCAGCATTCACGCATATATCAAGTTAAAGATCATTAATCAAGCCCATAACTAAAAAATGACTAATAGTTAATCAAAACGCTTGTGTATTCCATGTACTCAACAGGACTTATTAGAAAAATGTGTTTATTTAGTTTCAACCATGTGGTCCAGAAAGCAGGAATATTATTTAAGCTTTTCATTCAGCTGTGGCGACCCACAATTCTCAGAGTTTAAGCACTGAACTCAGGAGGAGAGTTTTGGGTCAGTGCAAAGGCTACAAAGGGCCACTGAGAAGTTCTCAACACTCAACCAGCTGAACTGACAAGCCATTACTGTTGTAATTTTAGATCTAATTTTTTTCTCTCTCTACGACTGCAGAGTTGACTGTGGGACAGCAAATAGAAGACCTGAGATTGAAAGTGGATATAGTGTCCTTACATCCTAATGCTGGAGGGCTCAGGATGAGTGTGTGTGTGTCTGTGTGTGTGTGTTTGAGGCCTTTTAGCAACAGCCTTTAACTAATACTACTTTCTTGGTTATTGTAACTCATCTTGGTCTGTTTGTCGCCCAGGGCTTGACTACTGCAGTTCACTCTAGAACTTTAGGATTGAAGGAGCAAGAAAAAATCATCAAGAGCTGTTGACACTCTCCTAAAGAGTTATTTTAAAATAACTGATGTGATTTGTGACACTCGATTTTCCAGCCAGATAAGAGGGGTTGGGTACTTGCCATCTCAGTTTCCCCACCTGCCAACTGCAGAAAGAGGGAAAAGGAGAGGGATTTTTTTGGGTTTCCCCCCTCAGGTTTCATCTTCTGACAGCCCTTTCCTTAGATAGCACTCGTCTCCAAAGGCTTTGCTCTGTGAGCCACATCATGAGCTCTGAAGTTGTGACTGTGTGTTTTAGTGTCTTGAGGCAAATTGTATTTTTAAGACACAGTTGAACAATAAGAGAGGAAGAAAGGGTGATGGGGAAAGTCACAAATAAGCTAAGAGAGTGAAACTAAGTGGGCAAAACTTCAACGTAAACTCTACTGGCTGAATCTGAGACACGCTGTTGATCACCAAATAAATAAATAATTGTCTCTCAGTTTAAAAAAAATAAAAAAGCAAAAAGTCAAGTGGACATTATTATTATTATTATTATTAAAATGGGTAATAATTATAATATCAGTATGTATATATGGTTAAAGATAATATGAATAATAATTTTGTGTTTATTTATTTATGCTTTCTTTATTTCAGTGGTAATCAATAGCATGATTCAGAAGCTGTCGATAGAACTTATTTTGAACATTCCTTTCAGATGACTCATCTTTTTCCCTCTAGCAGCTAGTCTGGCCTTTATAAACATATTTCAAGTGATCATAAGACTGGGTTTCCCTCTTCCCGTTCCCCTGACAGGTGTGCACTCATGTGCCTGTGTGTTTCCCCTCTCCTTTCCTTTCCTGAGCTGATATTGTTATTATAGCTGTGCTGAGTGAAGGAGTGGAAGGCTGAGTTGTGTGCCAACTAGAGCAAAAGCTTTCAGCCGAGTGGAGGAGGAAATTTCATGCAGGAAAGCTGGTAAAGCAGTTCAAGGCGGCAGAGAAGCGTTTTTTAGACAGCATCCCAGGGAAATCCTGAACGACTGCAGGGCTCTTGACCTCTGACCTCTGATAGTCACATGACTCAGATGGCGGGAAATGCAGTTGAACCTGAATGAGTCAGCACTGATTAAAGGCAGAGGAAAAAGCTAAAATAAAGCAAACACACAAAAATAAGTAGCTGTCAGTTACCAGTGATGACTCACAGAATGTCAGACATGAGTAACACACACACTCATTCACTGGCAGATGTTTCTGACATCCAGAAAATAAGCTTTTACTGTAAATGCCATCATTATGGATTACATAAAGTAAATTCATGTGACATGGTCTACTAAAACTTAATGTCTACCAGCCACTGACTTGTTAAGTGTCTTAGCGCAGACTCATGTGCTATCCATCAGCACACACACACACACACAATGTCTGGCTTTATCCTTTATATGATGAGTAATGTTGTCCTCTTCTTCCGGAGAGGATTGGATGACTGCTATTTAAAGAGGTGTTCGGTCATGACGTCAGTTTTTAGGCCAACCTGGAAGGCTAATTCACCATAGGTTCCCTCAGGAATTTCGAATAGGTTTTTAGAATAGTGCATGTAGATTGATTTTTGCTTTAAAAATGAAATTTCTACATAAGGACTACAACAGCTGTCTGATTCATCAAGCACATAAACTGACAACCTGATGGTAGTTGTAGTCCTTATGCAGCAAATTTTTAGCAACTAGCATTTTAAACACAATTGTTTCAAAACGTGGCTTTAAAATGGCTTTAAGAGACCTTACCAGGGTAGCACCATGTTTATTTTATTTATTTATTTATTTTTTGACAGGAATGAGAACACGGTTGTGTGGGATAGAAGTACAATTCAACGGATTGTACTGTTGTTTAACAATACACTGATTGCTCAGCTGACGAAAGGTCTTTCTGAAAAAAAAACATTCTGTAGAAAAAAACTCTGTAAAACAGTTTTAAAGTTGCGAGTTATTAAATATTACATGATCTAGGACCTTTATCTTTATATATATATATATATATATATATATATATATAGTTTTTTTTTCCTTTTGTGGATATGTTTCCTGTTGAAACATGAAATTTAGGACAGGGCATATTGATATTCTCATTCTAAACACCATTTGATTTGACACAAATATGTGTAAAGTGATACAATTCAATCAGTATCTTCCATCTTTTCCTGAAAGAAAAAAACAGTGAATTTTAAATGTGTTAGAAATTAATTGTGTCAGCAAGTACAACACTGGCATCTGGATGGCCTTAAAACTGATGCACATGGACTTAAAGCCAAAAAACTCATTTTGATTTCATTGGGTCTTCAACCACAGACTTTTAACCACAAACTGAACTGCTGTATTACAAAGTGTGTCTCTCTCTCTGTGTGTGTGTGTGTGTGTGTGTGTGTGTGTGTGTGTGTGTGTGCGTGTGTGCGCATTCGTGCGTGCGTGCGTGTGGATCGTGGAGGTCAGGGCAAACCCAAACTCAGCAACCCTGTTCTCGCTGTCAGTAAGAATGATGACAGACCCCACGGCTCTGATAGGTGGTCGGCCTGACGTGATGAAAGCGTGTTTTATTGGTATTCATAAGGTTTGAAGTGCAGAGATATACAGCACTGCTTTAGGACAAGGGTTTTGTATCAAATTGTAGCAAATATTCTTTGTGTTCGGTTTCACTCTCAAATGAGTCATAAGTGGATGAAAATGACTCAGCATATTTTGGTTTCCTGCTTGTTGGATTCTGGTGTGGGTAAAATTCCAAGCTTTCCCACCTCTGTTAGATACACCACAGTATTGAGTGAAATCGGTGCCCTCTAGTGGGAGCTTCTGGTAGTGGGGTGACAGCAGACAGTCAGGCTCCATGCAGTCCGGGTGAAGATGCAAATCAAAAAGCCATTAGAGAAAGCCAGCGAGTTAAATCACATTTGTGAAGGTTGCACAGATTGATTTACATAGAGAGAGAATGTGTCTCCTGAATTCAAAGTAACCATAATCCTACTCTCTGTATCCATGGAACATGAGGACGTTTTTGCGTGAAGTGTTCGACTGACCAGCCCATATAATTATTATTGATTATAAAACCAATTAAAGTTACGTCAATGTGACAGGAATGGCAGACTGCAGCAAATTCCTTTCAGATGAAAAAAAGCCCCATCTGTATTAAATATTAGTTTAGTGCCACGTCAAAACCAAAGATGAGCTCTGGGTTTGACACTTATCATTTGGCATCCCTCTTGCATCATGGTTATTTGAAAATCAGGGGGTTTTGTGTACAGAAATACTTATGGTAACTACATCACCCATAATTCCTCACATCCAAACGTTATTGGTTTATAATATCAGGGCAGATGGGATGCAGTTCAGTTAACTGGCAGTATACTTTGACTTTTGAAGGCTTCATTTATGAAAGTACTTGGGCATTAAATAACCTTTCCATGTTTCTGCATTCGGCTTTACCGCAAGCGCGAGTGTGTGTGTGTGTGTGTGTGTGTAGAAGAAAAAAATCTAATAAATGAAAAGCAGAGAGTGTGCATTCATATATTTACCATACCAAAGGTGACAGGTTCATGCTATCATTGAGTGTGCTGTTATTTTGATGTGTGTCACTGGTTCTCCCCAGGCTTTGACTCACCTTTTAGTCGCGGGTGAGCGTGAGGCCAGGCTTAATTGAACACTATCAGGAAGCATGACTAATTAACCAGAGGAAGCAGACTGACACGCTGCAATGCAATGCTGCAATCGGTGCTCTTCCAAATGCAATACATTCTCACTAATATCCTCTTATGGGATGTTAAGTCAGACTACTGATACAGGAACAAAGTGTGACTCACCGGGACCCCCACCTCCACCTCCACCATACCGGCCAGTCATCCTGTATTAACAGGACAGCTTGTGCAGTTTTTTTCTTGATTGGGAAATACAGAGAAAAACTTCTGCCCATTATCCTATTGACATCTTTTTGAGGTCAGGTAATGATAATGCCATGGAAATCTAGGGCTCTGTTTTAAACCCTAGTGAGTCACCTACATAGACATCAGCTTTCAAAGTTCGCAACAGTAATGTGACCTTATATGTGACTGATCTGGAATGCTCTACACAGGCCACACAAACTCATGTGAAGTCCAAGAAGACTTGACTCACAATTGTTTCCAGTACAGTTTGACACAAACATGTTGCTAAACTATAATGTTGCTCTAATAAGCATAAAATGTAATTAATCTAATTACTTTGGACAATTATTATGCTATTAGTTTTGGAAAAGTATTTTATGCTCACCTAGGCTGCATTCATTTGATTAAAATACAGTAAAAAATTTAATATTGTGAAATGTTATTACAATTTCAATTAACTGTTTTTTATTGCAATACATTTTAAAATGTAATTTATTCCTGTGATGGCAAAGGTGAATTTTCAGCCGCTTTTATCCCAGTCTTTAGTGTCATGTGATCGTTCAGAAATCATTCTAATGTGAAGATTTGCTGCTCGAGAAACATTTATTATTATTATCAATGTTGAAAACAATTTAATATTTTTGTGAAAACTGTAATACATTTTTTTTCAAGATTATTTGATGAATAGAAAGTTGTTATACAACTTTCACAACATTTATTTGAACATCATTTACAAAAAAATCAAATATAACTAAAATTATTTGAATTAGAAATTGTATTGTATTATTTTATTTTATTTTATTATTTTATTTTAGACCTCAGACTTTTTATTGGTAGTATATTTAATTCTAGTGTTCCTATGATGCCTTAAAATTCTGTCTAGGTAGGCAGCTCACTAGGTTTTGGAACATGTCTCTACCCCCATCCTCCCACACATCAGTCACATGTTGTAGTCTAGCTGGTGCTCTGTAAAGAGTAGATCGAAGCTAATTACATGTTTGGTATTTACTTTTCTAAACTGGGTGATTTATTTAGTGAAGGTGGCTCTTACAGGTCTGCTGCTAATTATAGAGACATACGGAGAGACAGGAATAGCATTGTGTCGCTAAGAGACAAAGCATACTAGCTAGCAGAGCTAAGATGCTGTTTCCTAAGCCAGAGCCAGCTAAGCTACATGTGCACATATTCACATAAATAGTGTGCTTATTCAGATAAAATAGTGAGTTAAGTTGTCTTACACCCCAAATCCTCAGTTATTTAAAGGAGTTTTGAGTAACACTTTTCCCATGAAGTGTATATAAATGCAGTGCTAATGTGCCATAATATATATGGATTCATAATGTTTTATGACACACCTTATAATAAGCTATATACGTGTATACTTCAAATCACAGCTATGATACACATTAATACTCAGTGGTGGAAAGAGTACTGAAAAAATATACTCAAGTAAAAGTACCATTACCTTCCAAAAAATGTAGTGTGAGTAGAGTAAAAGTACTTGTCCAAAAAAACTACTTGAGTAAGAGTAAAAGAGTAGCCTATTTAAAAGTACTCATGAGTATTGAGTAGTGAGTACTGAGCTGTGGATTCTACCCCCTCATAATAAACGCTGTACACCGCAATTTATAATTTTTAAAAACGTTGTACATTCTGTAATTCACATTAACTTATTTGTCATAAAGAGTATCTATGGCAAATGGCCATATCAAATGGCAAAGTATCTATCATCCAGCAGTTTTAATTTTGACTGCCAACTCTTT
>NW_015558595.1:1496762-1510616 GCF_001515605.1 Sinocyclocheilus anshuiensis | reverse complement strand
TGAACTTGAAAATTGTTTATGCGCGAGTGCACTTGCTAAATGAAGGTGGATTGCATAAAATGGATTTAAAAAAACGTTTATTAACAGCTGCAGTTTTATTACATCACGCACTGACACAGATGCAGTAGCCTATATTAACGCCACGGGTCATCAATAAGGAAAAGTAAAAGTACACAATTTTTAAACTACTCAAAAAAGTACAATTACTGATAAAAACTACTTAATTACTGTAACGTGAATATTTGTAATTCGTTACTTCACACCCCTGTTAATACTTAGTGATTAATTATTTGACTTTTAAAGAGAAGGCATTATAGCACACAATCAACATCACATTTTGAGATTACCAAGTGTTAAAATGCACTGTGCCCGTTGAATGTGTAAAGACAAGTATTATAATGTATTAACTGCAGCTACAATTATTCATGGCAACATAAACCCAATTACAATGTGTACTGTAATGCATTATGAATACCTTTAATGCATTATATATAGGCTACAGGCTTCATAGAAAGTGTTTGCTGCATCCCAGTGCTACATTTCACCTTGAAACAACAGAATTATTTAAAGATTTAGATGGTTAAGCTCTATTTCACACAAGATCCCACTGGATATACTTTAATTTTCTAGCATAGCGCTCATTATTCCTTTCCGTTGAATGAAGTGCGCTTACTAATTAGATGACAAATATTTCTCTGGAAGCACTGCCTGTTTAAGTAATGAAATGTTTTGAAATGGGGCAGGCCGAGGGAGATTCCTTTTTTCTGCAACAGTGGGAGTCAGTGTGACCACATTGTAGGTCAAAGTAAAGAAAATCTCCCTGTGTTTATTATGATTTCTGTGGTAATTGGGTGGATGACGGAGTGCTGTCACTCAAACTCCACCGAGGTCAAAGTCAGTGTTGTCGTGGAGACTTTTGACTTGCGACATAAATCTGGTCCTCATTGCAGTTTATTCTGGTCAAGATCCGCCCACTTAGGCAGGAAGAGACTTTTTGACGAACATACAAAGCAACCATCCATGGCTTAAGTTGTTTACCACAGTTTTGTCGCTTTTGAGGTTGTGTAAAACCAGCCAATCAGATTTGATTCAATTAAATCTTGTCATTTATGCCAAATCTTCCCATCTGAGACTAAGAACAGTGTGTCCTTCACCGTTTGTACTGCAGAAATGCAGGGAGCCTTTATAAAATGCCTTCAGTTTCCCATAACTTCCGAATGCCACTTCAAGAAAACGGCTTATGTATTTTCTTCCATTTTCCCTCTCACATTTCTGTCCCTCCTTCTTTCTTTCTTTCTTTCTCTCCTTCTTTCTTTCTTTCTTTCTTTCTTTCTTTCTTTCTTTCTTTCTTTCTTTCTTTCTTTCTCTCTCTCCACTTCTGTTGATTGACAACTAGAGGAGAATTTTAAGACACCCCTGCCATGAGCTCCTTCATATCTCTGTTTCAGCTCTCATCAAACAAGCGTGCTTTGTTAGCATATGTCTGTGTAACAGACTGAAAAACCTTCCCACTTTTCTGGGCTTCAGAAAAGTATTTAAAAAAGTTTTAAAACTGAATGTTTTGTATTTCTGTTGAATCTGATTGGATTTGCATACTTTAATACATAATTTTTTATCATGGTATTAATTTGTATAATTTAATATTTTTACTATAGTACAATCATATAAATAACATGTTTTTGCATTTTTTTTCTTTTTAGAAAAAAATATTTATTTATTTATTTATTTATTTTATTGGTGAAATATGGCCTTGACATGTTCTTGAAAGGTTTTGTGTGGGAAACGGACGCACCTTAAGTTTTATAGACAAACTATAAGCCATTTGCATATGAGGAAAGGTATTTTATTTGTTGCTTGGCAGAAGTTCCAGCCATTAACAAGTGGCAGGGTTACAAATGTGTTTGCTTTTACAATGTGTTGCATTATTTTCCACTTAAAGAGGGATTTTTTTCCGTACGGTGCTCAAAGGAGAAGAGTTTGGCTGTGAGTGTTTGTAGACATTTAATGAAGTGACCATGGGGCTGACAGGTGCTATTATTGGGAATATTAAGTGAGATGAAGGGCTACTGGCTCACTTGGACAAGATAATGATGTTTGTGCTGGAAAGAGGAAAACCAGGAGCTGTTTAAAGATGCTTTGAGAAGAAACGTTTTGCATGGTGATATCTTCCAGATGTGTCCAGTTTGGTTCATGCAGTAAATCTCTCAAGGTGTCAACATAGACAACCATGTTGCATAATAATGTTTGAAATATTTATCTTCGCTAGTAGGCAGTATGCTAGTAATCCATTTCAACACGGACTTGAAACTGCATTCCCCATATGAACACTCAGGCTCAATGAATCACTGCTAAGCCACGGCTCAAACAGAGAACCTTTCACTGTTGATCACAAACAAGTGTTATATCCAAACCTATAATACGGAGGGAAAGAGTCGTTTTACCATCATGTAACATTGTTTTGCATGCATCATCATCCATTGATTTTTATGGTCTTCATCACTTTGGAGAATATTCTGTGAAGATACTTTAATTACCGAATGGCGGAGCTGGGAATTCTGTGTCCTTGTTGCCTAATATGGATGTGAGCTGCTCTGCGGGGATTCTTGAGTGAAACTAGACTAAATGAGTCTTTGTTTGCACCACTCATGAAGATTCTGAATCAACCTTCAAACCAACAATCAACCTCCAAACAAACACAATTAACTCCATTGGCAGCTACTGACACTGATTAATTCAGGTCACTTAATGAATCTGGCTGTCGGTTGTGTGAAGAGCACGCAAATGGCAAACCTGTTATCTTGCTACGTGCTGGTCTTTATCCGATATACAATTAGGAGGGATATTTTGCCAGTTTATTTTGTTAAATTTTGAAATATCATCAATGGGCCAATGAGAATGTGGTCTAACAGAGTGGGTAGGGTTTGGCACCTTATTAATTTCACCTTCGCCTGAAATATGAGGTCTCAACATGAAGTGCGTCTCCAAATGTCAACTTTATGCCAAGTCAACAATGATAATGTCATGCCAGGTGAGAGGAAGGGACATTTGTCATGGTCTCACTGGGTTCAAGTTTGTGTGTGTGTCCTGTCTGAGAGCATTTCAGAGGCAAATCTTTCAATGGGACAAGGGGCAGCCAAGGGCCAGCGCACACACAGGAAACTAGTACTGACAGCCCAACTGCCTGCACTTCCTGTCAAAGCACACAGTGGCGTCTCGTCCTTGCAGAAACGACAAACACTCTCGCCTTTCTCTGCTAAGGGTCTCGTCTGGGAGTGATGTTTGAAGTACACATACACAACCATACACACGCAATAAAACCCTAGACCCCATCCTCTTCCAGTCTCCCCCGAGCCAAATGAGAGAATTGCAGCCATATGTCAGCCGTCTACGCTCCCACTCATGTGGCGGAACGCCGCACCTCGGTATGAATGGAAAACTACCATGAAATCAATGGAGAAACTGCATTAAACTCAGTGTTGCACAGACTGACGGCTGGTGCGTTATGGGTAAACAGCGGTGAGCTGTGTTTGCTGCCGCCTCAGCCCTGATTCAGCAAAGCCTTGTTCATTTCTCAGTTACAGTGTCACAAGATGATTCCTTTTCCTCGAGGTGTCACTCTGTCCCTGAATACTGTAAACACATTCTGTATGCTCTCCCACCGCAGCACACCCTACCTTTATTCGATTATTTGTACATGTGATTAAAATGTTTCATCTTTCCCCCTCATGTCATTCTAAACTATGACTTTTTCTCTAAAACACAAAAGAAGATATTTTTAAAAATGCCTGTGTTTTTTTTTTGTATATACAGTGAAAGTCAGCGGGGTGCAGTGTTGTTTTGGACAGCATTTCTCGTTAACTTTGTATTAAAAAATAAATAAATAAATAAACTCTTCAGACTATCTTCTTTTGTGTTCCACAGAAGAAAGAAAGTCATACAGGCTAGGGACAACATGAGGGGAAGTAAATGATGACAGAACTGGCACTTTTTGCCTATTAAACTTTGACACCACCATTCAAAGGTTTGGGGTCATAAATTAATACTTTTATTAATTAAGGATGCATTAAATTGATCAGAAGTGACAGTAAAGACATTTATAAAGATTGAAATGTTTCTTGAGCACCAAATCAGCATATTAGAATGATTTCTGAAGGATCATGTGATACTGAAGACTGGAGTAATGGCTGCTGAAAATTTAGCTTTGGCCTCACAGGAATTACATTTTAAAATATATTCAAATTAAAAACAGGTTATTTTAAATTCTAATAATATTTCACAATATTAAAGTTTTACTGTATTTTATTAAACAAAATAAAAAAAAATGCAGCCTTGGGGGAGCATGAGACTTTCAAAAAAGTTTTTAAAAATCTTACTGACCCACAACTTTTGAACCAACCAGAACACCTTAGAAAAAAACATAAAAACGTTCTTAAAAACACTCATATCAACTGCACATCAACAACAAACATCGTCACAACTTCCTGCTTTATTTACCTCTTTCCTTTTGCCTTGGTAGTGTTTTCAATTATCATAAATTCCTCTAATAAGATATAGAAGTTTTTACAGTCCCGTACAGTACTATATAACTCAATTTACAGCATTACACAACAGCCCTCGAGTGTTTCAGGGCTGTTAAGTATTCCATATGCTTGTGAAGTGCCTCATTTTTTATTAACAACACAATTCCATCCCTTTTCCACCCAGCAATGTGATTCATAATCTAAACTTCCTCTAAAAACATTCAAATAAACCCCAAATACAGTCTTTGGATCAGTCCGCAAGGCGATGATGAACTCACGGACCCTTCTGTCTGATGCATGACAGCTTTTCTCAGCAGCTGACTCCCCCTGTTGGCTGACAATTGTAATGGCAGTCTTCCAGTACCTGCGCAGTTATAGGCACTGCATAGAGAGCAGACAGTAGAGAGAGCCGAATGCTGCCGTTTATCAGCGGGACGCTGGGGACGGGGACAACCTGGGCTCAGATACTCTTAAGAGGTACACACACTTCACTTGACCTTAACTCTAGCAGGCTGAAACAACAACTGTTAACTGCTTCTTAGAGTCAGGGACAGAGCCTGGGGATTTGTGGTTTTGTTTGATGGATGTGTGTGTGTGGGTGTGTGGACGCATGTATGTGTATGAGGGTGGCATAGTTGGGTTTTACAGTGAAGTGATGCATCAGCCAAACAAGCACTTGCTCATTAATAGAGACAAAACCACAGTGTCAGAGCTGTTGGGAAAATAATGGGTAGAGGGAAAAGAAACAGTGACGCATGATAAATAGCTGTGAGTGAAGTCACGGGGTGCTCGTTTGGGGACTAAGGAGCACCGGGACTCACTTTGAGATGTGTTCTTGTTCATGTGAGCTTCTGCCGGTCTCACAGTGGGAAACACCAGCAAGTTCATTCCCTAAAATAACGGGACAGGAATATGTTTAACCTTGGCTCTGTGTACTTCCCTCCGTGAAACTATCGGATTGAAAGACTGCTTTACAACCAGTTTCCTTCTGCCATAACAGTCACTTATTTACAGCTGCAGACCGGCCCATTTCACCCTCCTTCGTGCCTTAGTGTTAATGGCAGCATTGATTAAAGCATTGCTTTAAACCAGTGCTGCTGGTTATCATGTGCATTGGAGATGCTGGCTTGCTTGTTACAGAACTTCTCTTCGGTATACTGTTCATTGCCTTGGCTGATAAAAATGTTAATGGTGGTTTTCAGATAAACCAATCTGTTTATAAGTAAATGACTGTGGTAATGGTTCTCTCAGGGAGATTTCATCTGTATCCACTGCTATCCTCATTACCAGAATGCAGAGATACTCCTTTAGCCTTATTTTAATGAGAATCTTCTCTTCCTCTACCTGTCAGCATTTTATTTTTAATTTTCATTTTTGCTTATCTTTTAAATCCCAAGTTAAATCTGAAGCATGTAATTTTTCTGAGGTTAAATACCTTCAATTATCCCAGCTTAATATGCAGAGACAACTTTAAGTAAACCAATTTTCTTTAAGTAAACCAAATTTTCCCTAAAAAGTAAAAACGCTTTGGCTCTGTGGTGCTTTCAAAACATTGCTTTCTTTGTTTGGCATCCCAAATGGCCCTGCATGGCAACATTAGCACAACCAATAACGTTTGGGGAGTGGTTGTTTGTCTGGTTAATGGTAGGAGTGTTTGGGAAACCTGTTTGAAAACAGGTAGCGCAGAAATAAGGCAGATTTTGACCGACCTTAGCAACATATTTAACCCTAGTTTATGAAGCCTAACTTTTATAGTCCCAAGAGTAGAGTATATACTGTGAAACATAGAAGTGTAGGACATTACTTATCAAAAAGTATTGCAATCATTAAATATTCATGAACTTTTTATGTTCACAGAAACTCTTTTGTTTCATAGTCTGAGGGCATGACAAATGTTGAACAGTGAACAACCAAAAAAAGTCCAAGTTTGTGGTGGTTATCATTGTCCAGCTGGCCCATGCTGGTATAAGGCCTACCCTAACTACACCAAAAAGCATTTCCATTGATAGCCATTCAAAAGAAGCTGTGTAGTCTGACTTTAAATAGCATGAAATAGACATTTTTCCATCCTTTCTTGTGGTGCCATCAGCACTGTCATTTTCCTACAGCTCTAGAGTGATCATTAGTCACATGACAGGAATGGCTCAGGTGATTTGGCTTACACGTAGCTTTCTCCAGGTTTTTTGCTCACTGTGTGCTGTATTTGTCCAGTTGACATTATTAACCATTAATATGCCAATAGGAACGTTAACCCAGAGTTACAAAGACTGTGTGAAAAACCTGACTACCCATGATTGTAGTCAGCTACAGTAAAGCATAAACAAGATAGCTGCTACTGGGTTAACAATTTTAAATGTAAAATGTGCACTAGTCTCTTGCTTTTCCTGTTGTTCTTTGCTCTCTCTCTCTCTCTCTGTCATTTCGTTCTCTCGTCTTGCTTTCTCTTCCCATGTCTCACTTGCTTTCTTTGTTGATCTCCGGGCGCTGGAGGCAATAAGAGGAAGACAGAGTGATTTCTCTTTCCTTCCTTTCAAAGGTCCAGATGGACATTTTCTGCCCGTCGAGCACATGAACAACTGTGGCACTGCGGCACCCCTAATTCTCTCAGCCCTCCGTCAGGCAGGAAAAAGAACAGGGTTGTGCTGCAGAGAATCGCTGTCTTATACTCCACTTCCTTTTCTGACCTTTCAACCGCTGCATCAGTTTACCTCACCAACTCACTCAGGTTAAGCCACAGAAATACAAATTCCTTCTACATCCTGGGCCACAGGATTAACCAAAACATCAATATCATAGCCAAACCAGAGCAGAATTCACCTGGTTTTCTAGATGCTGCTGAAATGTGTAAATTCTTTGCTGTTTTCTCTGCTGTGACTGGAGGTATTGGCATGTGTGGTAGTGTAACTGTTTGTTTACTCAACTCTCGGAGGTGACTGTGATTTGGAGTGGTGAGCGGAGGCCTTTATTGGATCTCTTTTGTATTGTGTTGTGTTTAAGTGGTAGGATGACTAAAGATCTCTTCATCACCCTGTTCTTGTTAACAACTCCTCATCATATGCTGAAACCACAACAGACAAAACCTTTGAACTGTGGCATCTTTGAGTGGAATGCTTCCTTTTGCCTGGCGAAGGCATAAATGTGTTTAACTGGTCACTGCGTTTGAGGTGGCGAGAGAGCATGGCTGATCTTTTTTAATTTTATGAGGCATTATAATATGGTCTCAAATGAAACTAGCTACGTAAATGAAAATTCCTTTGACATTTTACTGGGTTTGTGGGTGTAAATTTTACCACTTTAAATATATTTTAGCACGTCATTTATAACTTTAGCATTAAGCAGGGTGCAGACTATGAGGGTTTGGAGGGGTTCTGGTCATCCTAATTAAGGCTGAAACTGCATAAAAGAAGCCAGAACAAAAGTATTGGAGGCTATAGCAACATTAGGATGGTTGTCCGTTTTCTGTTAGGATCAAAATTGGATGTTACAGTACTTTGAAAAAACAAATAAAAAGTTAAATATGAGCTGAAAAATGCATAGTCTTTGTATAATTCACATACTGATTTGAAATGTTACAGACAAAAGCCCCATACAGGCAATTCTATTAGTGAGAGGATGTGAGCTCTGAGAGTGTCCCTTGCCACTGTGGTGCTCTCACTTAAGTGGGAAATGGAAAACCGCTTGCCTCATGTGAAATGAGATCTAATCCTAAGATCACAATGAAAGAGCAGAGCTCTAAGATTTGTGACATGAGTTTTTAAGGGGCCCTAGAACAGACCCCTGAGGAACACCTATCCAAGGACATATTACTGAGACACCAGGGGGTTGCATTTGTTCGTACAGACCTGGTATATTAAGCAATAAATAAGGACTTACCTAATTTAGTGTTCCTTGCATGCTGTTTCAGTGTTTTTGCAGTTATACTTTGTAAAAACTTACTGTAGCTGCACCAGGACTTTAACAATGATTTAAAAGCTCAATGTGCAATGACACCATCATTTAGAGAGGAATTAGCCGTTTGAAAGTTAATTTGTTGTAAGTAGGTAAAATCCAGGTAATCCATTACAAATGCTGAGGCCTTATTGATAGTTTTGATTAAATTGACCTCATACTTAAGCTGGGTGCTTTGATGGCTAGGTTTTTGTTTTCCTAAGTGGTTCTGGTTCTGATCTTCTGTCAATCAAACCACAGACGCCTTTTACCTGCTTAGGTCCTCTTTGACATAATTCTTCATTAATCAGTATTGTCTGTCTAGAGGCTATGTTCTTTATCAGATTTTTTCCCTCATATTCCCTATAGATCTACACTGATTGGGCAAACCATTATTTGGCCAAGTCCGGCTGTCCGAGGCTTATTAAGGACCTGACTCAGGACATACCCGATGGAGTTCTGCTGGCAGAAATCATCCAGATAATAGGTAAGGGTACACGCAAACGTGCACACACACACAGCGCAGGCTAATAAATCTTCACAGCTCATTTCAGTGATAAAATTATTTGTGTAAAACATAACTACTTACTGTGATTCAGCTTTAAGTTATTTTGCTCAAGTTAAACTGGATTAGAAGCCATAGAAAATCAGCAACATGAAAATTTAACGCAATCTCTGCACTATTTAAGCATATGTCTCCCATATGTTCACTTTAGTGAGCCCAGAGTGGTTTGCGTTGTGTGCATGTGTGTCAGTCTGTCTTTTTTATTTTTCCTTCTTTCTTTCCCCCATCCCATTTTCCCCTCCTCTGGGCTGTCCTGAAACTTTATTATGAACCTCCAGCATACAATGGCAGATCTTATGTCACAAACTCGAAACCAACAGCTGATGAATTAACAGCCATTCATTTTCTCAGCGTTTTCTCCCACACTGCAAACATACACACACTCATTCAATCACAAATTCTCGAAAACTGCAAAGGCAAACTTTCTTGCCTCATGACGGTAACCCGTGGATGGAAAGGCCACGAGATTGTGGTACACTTCTGTATTTTGTACAGCATGCTGCAGAGGTTTAACCCAGCAATATCTCTGTTGCAGCTAATGAGAAGGTAGAAGATATTAACAGCTGCCCCAAGAGTCACTCTCAAATGGTAAGTTTCTTTTTTTGTCATAATACATGTAATACATTAACAGCATGATGTCTGTTCTCTGCATTATTGTTTATTTTCTTTATTTTTCTTTATAATTTTTTTCCTGACATATTAACTTTATACATCATCTGCCAGGCCTTTTGTTTTGTAAACATTTACCAGCTATAAATCATTCTTACAGATATAAATGTTTTGATCAAAAGGCAAAAATACTGTAAACATAAAATTGTGTCTACATATATAGTAAATGAAAATAATTAAATTAACTGAAACTGATAGTGAAGGATAGTGAAGTGTCCAGTTTTACTTTTTCAGTACGTTTTATTTATGTCACAACAGTATTATATAGCTATTTTTATAGCATACTTCCTATAAACAGCACATGTCACTGTGACACTAAGATAAACCAGTCTCATAAAAATGCACCTGTCAGAAAATCAAGAAAACATATTTTGTTCCTTTTGGTCTGCCAAATCAAGATGCTTTTGCTGGTGGTACTGCAAAATAAAGATTATTTGCTGTTATCTGTGTAGGTAAGATCTTATATGCTTATGTTGTGTTTCTACTGTAGCACATTGCAGTGATTAAACTCTTGCTAAGCTGTACTAGAGTAAAGGCTTTAGTGGCCCCACAAGTCTTTTCTGCAGTAGAATGGCCCGGCCGAGTCCTGGGCTATAACTCTCTGCATGTCAATGAGTACAGCAGAAAATCCTGGGTTAGTCGCTGTGGGCTTCTCCTAACAACTCCCATGTAGGTATGCTTGTCAGATTGGAAGAGCACAAAGACCCCAGTAAAAGCTTAAGTTCAAGGCTAACTGTGAGATGGTGTGTGTGTGTGTGCTTTGGGGGAGGCGTAGGAGGTTTCATTGTTCCATTCAGTGCCATTGATCTTGCACCTGCTGCCAGCATGAGTGTGCACACGTATGTAGAGGTTTTACACTGAGGAAGTGTGTGTTTATGAGAAGCTGTTTACGGGAAGTTGAGGTTATGGAGGAATATTTAGGACATACACACACTGTATCGCAGCCAAGCTTCACGTCCATAACATCAGCACATTGTTGCAGATTGGCAGGAGACTTCTCTGCGATTGCTAAGATATTTGTCAGTATTTGATTGATAGGAACAGGTTATTGTGCAACAAAAGCATGTTTTGTTGATAGATGGGATGCTGGTGTTCAGGGTTCTTAAATAGATTATAAGAAATAGTTCAGCCAAGAATGAAAATGTTGTCTTTGTCCATGCAGTGAAAATCAGTATGGCGGCACACCAGTAACATCATTGGTGGGAGGCATGTACAGTATACAAAGTTATCAGAAGACATGGATCAAACCACTGGAACTGTATGCATTACTTTTACGATACATAAATATCCTTTTTGGAGCTTCAATCTTTTTGACTCAATTGTGTCTTCCACAGAATTAAAAAATCATAGTGGTTTGGAACTAGTCTTTTAACCAGCTCCACCTCCCATAAACAAGCTTAATGGGGTCATTTATGTGTGTTAAATGAGAGGATAAGAAATATCCTGGCCACAGCTTGGTTAACGTGTTCAGGAATAAGTCAGGAAGCTAATCTATTGCCCCTTTTCCTGTATTTGTTACTGTGTGGCAGTTAATATTAAACAGTAAATCACGTCAAGCCTCATTGCTCAAGGAGTTGGCAATCTGCCATTGAGAAATAATCAATTATAACTATCTTTCAGAAAGGAAATTCCTTATCGATTGGGATTAGATAGTCCTCAATGCATTTTCCACTGCGAAACAATAAAAATTTACAACTTTGGCATTAGCAAAAAAACGCTTGCTCACGTCCATTAAAAGCACCTGTTAAAAGTGACTCAGCTTCAGTTAAATGAGTGTACTGTTGGGTGCTTTCCCAGGCAATGAAGATGGTTGCTAAATTACATGCGTAATAAACTCTCTCTCATTGATCTGATTGGTCTCTCGGGGCTTAATTAAACTGGCATGAAGAGAGGCAGATAAATCGCCGCCCACAGGCTGTCTGTTCATTCACTGACCCTTATGGAAACGTTTGTCATTTGAACCTCAACTGCACCAGAAGCTAAAAAGCTAGGACCCATTTTTCCCAAAAGGAATGACTATGATCCCAAGGCTGGTATTCTGATTAGTCTGGAATTCTAAACATGTCGGTCCACCAAATGAGACCTCGCTGCCATTTGTGGCCTAGTCAGTGAGAGACGGCTATTTCTGGAGGTTATGCATCAGAATGGGAGTTCCCATGGACACGAGCATATCCCATAAGCCTGCCTTGATTAGCAGATCCAGGGATTGCAACATTTGAAGATGTCCCCGAGGCATGTACACAAATTACTTTGTATATACAACTCTCAAAGATCATCAGAGGTGACATATTGGAAAATTGGCCAATTTAATATACAGTTTTTTTTGTAATCTCATTTAGTATTAACATTAAGATATCACTGAGGAGTCTCTTGGCTTCTTAGTGGTTGTTTTGTGGCTGACGACTGCTTCATCAAATTCCTGTTTGCACCTCTTTCCTCTCTCATCAGGCATTGTTAGGACAAATTCAGTCTGACAGTGTTGTCTCATCCCTAAAACTGGAAACCGCAGGAACTGAGCATGCAGAGAGTGCCTTTGAACACAACCAGACACCCTCCAGCTCAGAAAAATCCAAACAGCGCCATAAAAATCCATTCGGCTGAAACAAAAGCGTCAGAATACTAATCTATATAATTAAAACTTTCATTAATAAACCACATTGCACTTCAAAAGGCTACAGATGTGTAGGCACATAATTGGACTGCACTTCCCAGAATACACCACATAAACCTGTGTATTGTAAACTCTACAGGTTGCAACCGCAAGTCTGTCTATATACAGGGCATATGACTTGCTGTCAGTGTCTTCTACTGCTGTCAGGAGAGGCTCACTGATCAGCTACCTCTCCAGTTCGTGTGGGAGGACTGGTGCAGTTAAGTGTGTTAGGGCTTGTAAAGTGGATGTATCATCTGGGCTCCATCTGTTAGCAGCATACAGCCTGACAGCTGAGAGATACGCTCCTTGCTTCATCTACAGACATCAGCTTATCCCTCTGATGGCATACCGCATTCACCTTCATGTGATTAATACAGCAGGCATCCACCCAACTGTTGGCTATAGAGCACAGGATACTCAGCTGGTTTACCCTGCTACATACCAGCTGGTCCACATAATGTCAGGATCAATGAAGCACTTAATTGATGGACTTTGGGTCTTTATTGAGTTTGTTAGTTTAGCTACCGCGTTGGTTAATCAAAACGATGGGCCGTGTGGATTTGATTGAGTTATTAGATTAAGAATTAATTAGTGAGTTAGTTTGGTCAGTTAGTAAGTTAGGCTAGTTCATCTAAAGGATGGGCTTTTGGTGTTGATGTAGTTAGTTTGCATAATAGTTCATCGAGAAGCGTGACGATGGGTCATAATTGAGTTGGTCTGGTTATTTAGTGTGTTAGTTTCTGAACAGAATAAACTTTGTAACTTTGTTGGGCTTTTGGTGTTGATTTAGTTATTTTGATTAGTGAGGTAGTTCTTCAAGAAGCATGACATTGCATCTTGATTGACTTGGTTTGGTTATTTAGTGAGTTAGATCAGTGTTTCCCAACCTTTTTTTAGTCTCGGCACCCTTTGGAAATTTTAACAAATTTGTGGCACCCTACAAAATTTATTTTGTCACAATATTTGAATTTCTAATTTCGATATGATACTTTGAAAAGTGTAGATATTCGGTACAGCAGGGAAGAACTGCAGAATATACTGTCAAAAAAATAATTGTCCATCAATGGTGGCAATCAGTAGGCTAATTTCTAATGAAAAGACCAATTTATATGACAGATTTTAATGTAGGCTTTTATTCATATGTAAACATTGTGAGATAGCTAGTTATAATGGTAATTAAACAAAGTTTTGCTCACTCAGTGTATTTTTGATTTTACAGTGGGGTAATTTTGTTGCAGTAGCACAAGATAGCTTGATTTCAAACTTTGAATTGAATAAAAAATGACAAGGAGGCTAAGCAGCTGATAATAAAATAAGAACAAATAAAGAAATTACTAATGATAGCACAAATAAAAAATAACGATAGGCCTACAAATAAAATAAATTGCTTTAAAATTTTTCAGGTAGGTCTAACACACAGTAGGGCTATTAAGAGATTATTATTATTTTTTTTTTACCAATTATCCAAATAATGTTTAATCATAGAAAGCTATTATTATCAGAGGACACATGAGCATAAC